>NC_134488.1:117113700-117273700 GCF_040206685.1 Ascaphus truei | reverse complement strand
CGGGTGGCAGTGAGGGATCCGGACACAGGGGAGAGAGGAGTGGGGGGGCTAGTGATGCGGCTGGTCACTGGGTGTCAGACACGCCGGGACATGGGGGCAGCGGCAGCCTCAGCTCAGTGGCTGTCGGTGAAGGAGAAGACCATCTTCTCACGACGGGCTGATACACCCGACCTGGCGGAGCTGCCACACGGGGTCACGGAGGCCGGGGACACGGAGTTGGAGATGAGATCGGGAGTGAGTGGGGAGATTTGGGGTGTCGGGGGGGGAGATTGGGGTGTCGGGAGGGGGTCACGGAGGCCGGGAGAGATTGGGGTGAGGGGGGGTCACTGAGGCTGGGAGAGATTGGGGTGAGGGGGGGTCACGGAGGCCGGGAGAGATTGGGGTGAGGGGGGTCACTGAGGCTGGGAGAGATTGGGGTGAGGGGGGGTCACTGAGGCCGGGAGAGATTGGGGTGAGGGGGGGTCACTGAGGCTGGGAGAGATTGGGGTGGGGGGGGAGGTGGCGGGTGGCTCGATGGGAGGGGAGGCGACAGATGGCCCTGCAGGGGCCTGAGGCAGACAGGCGCGGAAGGGGCTGGCTGCCGGAAGGCGGAGGAGTGAAAGCGCTGAGGAGGGAAAGTATTGCTGAGAGGCGGGGGAGGAGCGAAGGCACTGCTCAGAGAGCCGGAGGCGGGGTAATCTCCCCCAACAACATGAACCCGCCTCCGGCTTTTTTTTTTTTTTTTTTTTTTCTCCAGCGCGAGCACGGGAAAAACAGCAGCGGCGAGCGGGGGAAATTAAAAAAACAAACGCGTGTGCTGCTTGGGCCAATATTTACTCGCCCGGAGGTTAAATCCTCTCGCCTCGGGCGTGTAAATGTATAGGATTGTTGAACACTGTATATATATATATAAAATGTATCATATAAATGTCTAAAAACATATCAAGTGGAGCATCTGATAATGTCTCATGAAATTCATGTAATAAACTATACTATGGTTTTTAGTGATTAACGTGAATGTAGGATACGCTTCTCTGGCCTATTATGGTATATAATCTTGACTGTATTATGTATGGGCGTATAATAATGTATCTACATATTATAACAATAATTACCCAGTGACAGAACTTGGAAAGAAAACTTTTAATCACATCATTCACTGTTTGTGAAAAGTAATTTAAGAACAAATGAATAGGAAAAATAACAACAAACTATGTACAAAGGGAAAATAACAAAAAACTAACTATGCACACAAAATCATCGCCTCTTTTTTGTGTGGCAGAACTGCCAGGGTCACTGGACCCCCTGGTCATGCATCTGTAATGCATGTGCGTTCATTGGAACGGACGTTACAGTCTTGCCAATGCGCATGTGCAGTGTATTGGCTAACGCAACAGTGCAACGTAAATCTCTGTTAATACAGCTAACGTAACGATGCTAGTTTGCCGAACGGACGTTGTTTTTGCATAGTATTAGCTTTGTGGATACCCGTTAACCTGAAAATGAACTGACGTTACCTATGTCACGTTAGTAGCCCCGATTTAACAGACCTCTGAGCATCTCCCCCTATGGCCGTGATTGACCAAGCTCTTAGTGAATCCCCCCCCCCCCCTATCCCTACCTTTCCTTCCTGTACCATCTGTTTGAGTTTCGGTGGTCCATCTGCATCTTCTTCCAGTGAATATACCTGGCATCCATCCAGCAAGCTTCTTAAAACGTGTCCTAGTGAAATTACCTGCTCAGATGGCTCTGTCTTATTTAAATTTACTTGCATACAGTGTGCTGAAAAATTATCTACAGCTGTATTCTTTGCAGATCTTTATAGCTTCAACTGGCTGAGTTTGTTTCCTAAGCCTAAAAAGTTAACCATTTTGCTGCCATAGGAGTTTGCAACACATTGAAAATCCCTGTGTTGAAAAGCTGTGTTCTGGCAGCAAGGAGAGTAGGTACAAAAAGTATATATTTTTTTAACATTGAATGCTATGTACAGTAACAAAGGACCTTAATAATAATAATATGTCGTCGTCCCCCCCATCCCAATTGAGTTAGTTAGGACAGTGGCAGGAATATGATACCTAGCAGAGCTATGGGGGGGGGGGGGGATGCTTTGATTTTCTGATTTTATCATCGAAGCAGACAGATACATTATGTAAATCATTTTGTTTTAATCTAGGTTTCACACAACTGGGATATCATTTAAAACACATTAGGAACCAAGAGGAAAAAAAAACAGACTTGTATTTAATTAGGCAAGAAAATGAATTGCGAGTGAATGAATAACACGGGAGGTGCTGCTGTTTTTGGAAGGATGTGAGCCGCTGCGGCTTGTTAGATAGGAAATTGACAACCAGGGATCCAGCTGCTTAACCCCTTTGATTCTGGGGAGAAAAATAGGCCCAGCTGATGCTTTATATATGCACAGAATGAGGGAAAGTTCACCACTGCCCACTGTGTGTTACAGTGCGTTAGAAAAGGAGTGAAACATACCGTAGCAGTTAAGAAAGGGCTCTTGCTTGTAAGGAGAAAAAAAATGTGTTTTGTTTTCTCTGGAACATGACGGGTTTTTGATTTGTAAAAAAAAAAAAGAGAGAGACAGCTTTGCATAATATGGTGAGATAGGGGCAGGACAAGGTGAAGAGATAGATACAGCACAGTTGTGAGCGTGGTGAGGAAGGAGCGAAATAAGGAAGGGCAGGATAAGAGGTCGCTATGCATCACATCAACGGGGAGCAGCAGAAGAAGAGAAAGCTGCTTGCAGAACCCTGCAGAGATCCATGAGAGAGAAGTGTCTCCGGCTTTTGTAACTTACGTTATACGGTGTCACGATACATCCTGCGGAGGGAGTCAGCTGCCCCCAGAGCCGCCGCCACTTTGGTCCAATGTACGATAAGCTTGTTTATCATTTCCTTTTGGTACGTGCGATGCTTGTGCGCTCTTATTGTGTTTTTGGCTCATTCAATGGAGATAAGTGCAACAGGTAAATGACAACATAAGGCTGAAGGAGACCCTGCCCCACAGAGCTTACAATCTAAGTGTTATGCTGGGAGGCGCACAGACACATTAGGAGTAAAAGTGCATTGTTAGAAGTGCAGACGGGGGAGGTCAAAAGCATCTGGTGCTCGTAGCAGAGGCGTAAACCGGTTAACGAGAAGCTTCTTTAAAGAGGAGGGTTTCAGCTGGGCTTTAAATGTGAGAAGTGGGGGTGCTTGGCGAATACTGAGTGGAAGAGCGGCCCATAGTTAGGGAGAGATTCATGACAAAGGTTCAAGACGGGAGAGGGGTGAAGAAGTAAAAGGTGCAAAGATGTGACAATCTTGGGTAGAGTGTAAGAGACGAGTAGGGGTGTAACGAGAGATCAGAGTAGAGATATGTGGAGGTGCAGAGGAGTGCAGCGCTTTAAAAGAAAGGAGGAGAATGCTGTAGTTTATATGGAAATTAATAGGAAGCCAGCAGAGAGAATTGAGGAGGCCAGAAGAAGATACACGTCTAGAAGAGCAGGAGATGATTCGGGCAGCAATATGAAGGGATTGTAAAGGAGAGAGGTGTGAGGCAGGGAGGCCACGTGAAAGAATGTTACAGTAATCAATGCGGGAGAGAACAAGGGCAGGCATTAGTGTGGGAGTGGAACATAGGAAGGGGCGTATCTTAGCAATGGGAAAAGCGGCAAGATTTAGTAACCGCGTTTATATGTGAGGAGAAGGAAAGGGAGGAGGGAATGTAACCCCATTGGCTGCGTGTTAGCGAGACTGGGAGGATAGTACTGTAGTGTTATTGACTGTAATGGAGAAGGTAACAATGGGAATCGGTTTGGGAGAGAATATGAGAAGTTCTTTCTTAGACATGTTAAGCTTGAGGTGATGAATGGCTATCCAGCCCGAGATTAATCCCCGACTCTGTAATGTGTGACTGAGCTGCAGGTGTAAGGTCAGGTGTAGAAAAATATAAGTGCGTATCGTCAGCATAAAGATGACAGGTGAATCCATTGGCAATATGGAGGTCATTAGCTACCTTGGTAAGTTCGGTTTCTGTAGTGTATGCTGTACAGATGCCTGAATATAGAGGGTCAAGTACTGTTGAGTTGGAGTTGATAAAGGGACGTATACATAAAGAAACAATTTGTGCAGTACTTGTTTATTCTCAATTATTCTGCCATAAAATTGAGCAGTAGCAGGAATAAAGGATTGTGCATATTCCAACAAACATATTATAATGTGATTTATCAAATTATGCTCCTCTGTGGCTGTTTTCATTCTTGATGTCATGAAAAATACATGTGACATAGACATCTCTGACTAATGGATCTGTATTTAATGTAAGAAACATAATTATTGTCTGATATTTGATGGATCCATTCGGGGGAAAAAAGGTTAGTGTGAACAGTGGTTTCCAACCTTTTTTTACATTGTGCACCCCCTGCTAGAAAATATTTGTTCCACTGACCCCTAAATTATAAATCTTATTACGCCTCATTAGACTATTGCTAACAAAACTGTTTCACCAATTCCAGGCATATAGTGTCCTGAGCCCGTTTAGGGACTGTGCACTTAGTTAGGCTCCAAACTGCACAGCATAGGTGGTACACTCTACCCAAGGTTGTCACACTCACGGGAGACAGGGACTAACACACCAGGGATCAACTTGCCAGACAGAACTACAGAGTTAATAAAAGTGAATTTATTGGAAAATAATAACCTCAACTGTTCACAGATATAAAACATTTGCCCATTATTGTACTGTATGTGTTAGGGGGGGAAAGGGGGGGTCTATTTATTTCAAAGTATTGGCTGTTGTGTTTTTTTGGGCACAGGATTGGTAACGCAGGCCAGCGGGGACCCCTGGACACCTGCGGCAATCATCTGAGGGCCCCGGACTCCCACGGGGATCACCCGAGGGCCCGGACTCCCACGGAGATCACCCGGGGACACCCACCGGCCTGTTGTATTAATTATGTGGTGAAAAAACAATGTAAACAATGATTTTATTCATGGCTCCATTTCTTTTGCGTCAGCCTTTAGCTGGTGCAAAAATCTGGCGTGCTTTTCAAGTACAATTTACTTATCACCAGTGTTCGACAAACCTATACATTTGCTCGCCCCGGGCGAGTGGATTTAACATCGTGGCGAGCTGCTATTGGCCCAAGCAGCACACAAGTGGTACTAGGTGGCGAGTAGATTTTTTTGTTCGGTGAGTAGATTTTTTGGTGATTTGTCGACCACTGCTTATCACTGCTTAGTGAATCACGCTGACTGGCAAAAAATGGCACGTGTGCCATTTTTTTGCCTGATCGGACGATTTTTTCCCCACTTTTTTTGGGAGGTGAAAAAATGACCTTTAAGGCCTATAAAGCACTGTTATCACTGCTTAGTGAATCGCACAGCAGGCAGTATCGGTCTTACAAGCCATTTATCTCACTTAAAAGCAGTTATCACTGCTTAGTGCATAGCGCCATTTACAAAAGTAAAAACTGGGACACATTAAAAAAAAATATTTATAAAACAAATGACATCATCCCCTGTGCTTTATGTCTCTCCACCCCTCTCACACACACAGCCTATTCTCTCCCTCCGTCCCTCCATTCTCGTTCCCCATCATCCCCGTTCCCCCCATCCCTCCATTCTCTTTCCACCCTTCCCATTCTGCCTCTCTCCCCATTCTCTGTCTCTCTCCCCCATTCTCTGTGTGCCTCCCACATTCTGTATGTGTCTCTCTCCCACATTCTGTGTATGTGTCTCTCTCCCATATTCTGTGTGTGTCTCTCTCTCCCCCCCATTCTCTGTGTGTGTGTCTCTCTCTCCCCATTCTCTGCGTGTCTCTCTCACCCCCATTCTCTGCGTGTCTCTCTCTCCCCCATTCTCTGTGTGTCTCTCTCCCCCATTCTCTGTGTGTCTCTCTCCCCCATTCTCTGTGTCTCTCTCTCTCCAATTCTCTGTGTCTCTCCCCCCATGCTGTATGTCTCTCTCTCTCCCCATGCTGTCTCTCTACACATGTTGTGTCTCTCTCTCCCCATGCTGTCTATCTCTCCCCATGCTGTGTCTCTCTCTCTTTCTCCCGATGTTGTTTGTGTCTCTCTCCCCATGTTGCGTGTGCCTCTTTCTCACTCCCCATGCTGTGTGTGTCTCTCTCTCCCCCCATGCTGTGTCTCTCTCCACCATGCTGTGTCTCTCTCCCCCCATGCTGTGTGTGTGTCTCTCTCCCCCATGCGGTGTGTCTCTCTCCCCATGCTGTGTGTCTCTCTCTCTCCACATGCTGTGTGTGTCTCTCTCTTTCCCCATGCTGTCTCTCTCTCTCCCCATGCTGTGTCTCTCTCTCCCCATGCTGTGTCTCTCTCTCCCCATGCTGTGTGTGTCTCTCTCTATCCCCATGCTGTGTGTGTGTGTGTGTGTATCTCCCCCCATGCAGTGTGTGTGTCTCTCTCTCCCCATGCGGTGTGTGTGTGTCTCTCTCCCCATGTTGTGTGTGTCTCTCTCCCCCCATGTTGTGTGTGTCTCTCTCTTCCCATGATGTGTGTGTCTCTCTCTTCCCATGCTGTGTGTCTCTCTCTTCCCATGCTGTGTGTCTCTCTCTTCCTATGCTTTGTGTGTCTCTCTTCCCATGTTGTGTGTGTGTCCATGTTGTGTGTGTGTCTCTCTCTCCCCATGCTTTCTGTGTCTCCCCCCATTCTGTGTTTATGTCTCCCTATTGTGAGTGAGTGTGTGTGTTTGTCCCTACCTGTCACTGTGGAATGTGGGGGGGGGGGACGTGGAGGGGGGTGGAACCCATCTTGAGCCCTGGCAGCAGACACCAGAAGTTCTCATTGCTGGGGCTCAGCTGACCCTAACCCCGCCCCCACCCTCTGCAGATAATTCTGCCCCCACCCTCTGCAGCTAACCCTGCCCACACCCTATGCAGCTAACCCCGCCCTCACCCTCTGCAGCTAACCCTGCCCCCACCCTCTGCAGCTTTGACCGGCCAGACCCTCTGCAGCTAACCCCGCCCCCACCCTCTGCAGCTCAGAACCGGCCTCCGCTCTCCTCCCTGCATTCTCTGCTCTCTACTGCCTCCCCCCTGCTCTGATGGTAAAAACCGGGACAGCCACAAAAAACAGGACATTTTAAAGAATGTCTGGCAGCCGGGACAGGCATAAAAAACCGGGACTGCCCCAGCTAAACCGGGACATCTGGTCACCCTACCTATGTGTAGCCAGGTCACCCTCTTATCTCCGGGCTGTGCGAGGGGGACGGCTCCGTGGGGAAGATTGCGGCTGTGTGCGGTTGCGATCGGGGGGGGGTGCGATCGGGTCACCGGAGCTCCGCAGTGGTACCTAATAGAGGGCACCGCCATCTTTAAGTCCGTTGCGCATGCGCATTGAAGTCGTGCATGCGCAGTGTGAGATAGTGTGACGGCCAATAGGATTAGGCATAGTGAGGGGACTACACGTCCCAGCAGCCTCAGGGGCTGCTAGACATGTGTTGCAGGAGAACCAATAGGGCTCCTGAAATCACGGAAGAGAGAAGTAGATACATTTGGCGCGCTGAGACACCACGCTAGTTGGGACCAGGACAGAGAGGGTGAAGGTAATGTCCAGGGAGCAGTGCTCCCCTGGACTAGGCCAGATTTCCCCCAGGTCCAAGATAGATCCCCCGGCTCACAGTAGATCGTGTATGCTGCAGGGAAAGGCCTTAGATAGGGACCCTTCCCCAGTAGTGTGTTAGTGAGAGACATCCGCAGCAGGACATTGCATCTGAAGGCAAAGAAAGCCTGAAGTCTGTGAGCAGAGTAAGGCCACATTATCAAAGACTATTTTAAAGGGGTACAATCCAGCTGGAGGCCCCTCCAGAGGCATCCGCCTATGGATCAACACAGTAGAGGAACCAGTAGATTGCGGTGCAGAACCACGTCGCGGATCCATGGAGTTCTTTACTTGTTGACCTGGTCTGGACTGAGACAGGGAGGTATTATTCACGTGCACCAACGACCCAACACACTATGGGAAGCGCTAGCCCACACATGCTCTTTGAGGAGGGATTAAGTTGTGGGCACTAAGGGGTTAAGTGCCCAGGCACGCCAGTATTTGGGGGTTCCACCCAGGAGGTGTTATTGTGTGGGTGAGGCCTTGCATGGCCGTGTTATGCTTGGCGTGTTGTTACATGTGTTAGTAAATACTGTTATAATATACCTGTGTGTAATTACTGAGTATATTGGTACCTGTGAGGGGCTCCTCCCACTACGCTGGGATCCCTCGCAGGTAGAGGCGCTGCACCGAGACGATAATTATACCAACCCAGGCTCCCCATGGCGGAGCACTCAGCCCTCCTGTTACCTCACAGGTACGCACCTCATCACCTCAAATATGGAGTAGCAAGAGAAGTAGACCCCTAATCTCACTTAGGGGGCAGGGGGGGGGGAGGTTGTACAAGGGCTACATATGTTTCATAACGACGATTGTATATTAAGATTGTGTATCACTTTGATTGTGTAGATGTAACATCTTACAGGAGATAGTGTATCCAAAGATCACAGCACACATTTTGGAGCTATGTCTGGTTTACATAATTGTAACAAAGATACATTCAGTAATGCTCGAATGCTCTGTTATGTCGGAGTTTACGATTAGGAAGTTGTAGGATTCATCACAGTAATGTCCATAATGCAAATGGTAACAAATGATGATCCTGCCTCACAAACACCAGGCTAAAGCAGTTATAAATAACATCAATGCTTCTAACAGAGCTGAATAATTGAGGCAACAAAATGGCACCAGATTAATAAAATAATTAATAAGGTTCCAGTCTTTTTTTGTGCACCAATATTGGCCCAGTTTCACAGCAAGGAGACTGATAAAAATAGCTTCTCCATTCTCCAATTTAACTGCCAAAACACAGTTTTCAGAGATTGATAGCTAGATCCCTATGTATTAAGCAGACTTTATTAACACCATGCAGGGTTTGAGTGATGAACTATTCAGTCCTTTCTGCTTTTAATGTAAGAAATATTTAATCATGCTTGATGCAGGTTACTTAGGCAAACTAGATATGTGCAAGCTAGAGGTTTTAATTGATGCACTGAAGGAGTTAAACAACTGTCAGCAGACGTAGAGAGCATTGCTTTTTAACTGCTCCTTCGCACACACATGCCTGGGTGCATGAGTGGGACCCTCACACAACCTTCAGAAACAATTTGCATAGGAACAAAATAGCAAAGAAACCAATTTGTGCTGAAGCAGAGATAGATCAGAGTAAGAGATGTGCAGGGAAGCACGCAGGGCGAGCGTCCGCTTAGTTTAACAGATTATTGTATGCACAGTGGTTATTTCTCCACCAATATTCAATTCCTTCAGCTCCACAACAGAGCGCTCGCTCCCTGGAGGAAGGATTTACTTAAATGCACTGGTAGTTCTGCACTGGATAAGCACAATGCTTATTGCACCCCATAAATCAAACCGTGTCTGACATCAGTGGAGATGGGGCCATTATGGAGTTAAGGGAGGTATGTGAAGAGGTATAGATATTTGGGGTCGGTGTTTTAAGCAGACCTTTTTAATACCATGCAGCCAGCCAGTTACATACTGTGCTGTCCTTTGTGTCCACTTCAATGTAGAAACGTTTTTCAGCATCCATGCTGCTCGATTTTTTCTTTTACATTCTCCAAGGGCCATTAATTACTGCGATGTCTCCCTCCTACATTTCCCAGACGTGTATCTCACCAGGGTCAGCTTCAGGCTGCGTCCATAGCGCGCGCTACACGAACAAAAACATTATGTGAAGCAGTCTGGCCATACTGCGCGCGATGCGGCGAGCGCGGAAGCACGACGGTGCGACAGGGCTTGAAGGAGACAAATCCATTTGATTGTTCGCGCCACGGCCGCATCACGTGAGCGTTTCAACCAATGAGGGTGAACCAGCCTGGTGATGTCACGGCCACACCTCTCCATCAACGGAGGGCCCAGAATGCTCAGGTGACAGGCGCACGCCTCCTTGAGCTCTGTCGCGCTCACGTTCTGTGTCCTTACTCAGGCTGCCAATAGAGAGCCGGCCCATCATTGGAGAATTGCCCGCATACTGAATAGGGGTTTTAGAGTGGCGAGGTGAGGATAATCGGTTACATTGATAACAATAACGTAACATGGAGAATTCCTTTTTGGGAGCAACCCATCACTCAAATATTTTGTTGCAATAACACATACAACAGGTCAGGTTTAACGGATATCCCTTCCTTAGCCCAGGTGGCTCAGTCAATGACTGAACCACTGATGGAGCTACCTGTGCTGAAGCAGGGATAAGCTGTGCAGTTGGTGACCCTTGAGGACTGAAGTAGGACACCCATGCAATAGCAGATAGCCAAATGCTGCATTGAAAATGGCTGGAGGGGTGTTGCAAGAAGAAAGTCTGTAGCCTTTATGGCTTTATGCACATCATAAGGACATTCCTCTTACTGAATATCTGTTAGTATTACAAACATTCCTCCCATAGGAAGGGGCATTTCAGAGATGCGTAAAGGATGCTATGTGAATGGGAGAGTTTTTATTACACTATACAGTATTTATTACCGCCTTTCACTTGAAGTCTTTTCATTCTCACTACAAGACTGAGTTAGCAAAAGAATTTCAGTGATAGAGTGACTGAAGTGTGTGAGAGCGAATGAATGCGGATATCTGTGTGTGTGTGTATTGTTACCCTCTGTTACACAAATACCTATTGTATGTGGTAATATAAATGTGTATTAGCCACAGCTGCACAGGCTAAATATTACATTGTGACTTCGTCACTATACCATTGCTAGCTCCAAGGAAACAACCCTGTTTACTGTTTTGTTTTTCTTTCAGGTCCCTCCATCACTAAAGAGGTTAAATGCAAAATGAAACCTATAATTGCAACAGCTGTTGCAGGGCGGAAGTGTTAAGCAGCTGTCTCAATGCATTAGAAATCCTTCCAGCAGTCAAATAGTTTATTACTTTACACACTGTATATAGCTAACTTCACCACATAACAACAGCACTCCTACCTTCAGTGTAACCTGTTACCCCAGCAGTCTGATCTCATAGCAGGCCCGTATGTACATCTTCTCTTAGTTATGTTGGTTGGAGATAGCTCACAGGAATGGAAAATATGGGAAAACTAAAGCTCTCACTATCTGTGTAAGAATTAGTTAAATTGCTTTCTCAGCATGTGCCTCATACAGAGAGATTAATTAATTCCAAGAAAAAATGTTCCAAAATAAATTAGTCACTTCAATCTTCTATTCTTGTTCTGAGCATGAAGACTTCACTGACACACTTGTGCTCTCACACCCTATGTGGTCAGCTCTCTGTATTTGTTTTGCTTCGGCTTTACATTTCTTATTTTCTGGCTTTTGTAAGGAGTACCAAAAAAGTTGTTTTTACTACTCTATTGAATAAGTAAAAAATGTAACAAACATGTAACCTGCTTCTTCATGTATAAATGTATTAGTCATTACGTGTTGTTGCTATATATTTGTCAGAACTGTGAGGTCCACAGGCGTAAAGTGTTCATGTATAGGGGGGCATAATTTGTAGCAGGCCATTAACAAGACTGGGATATCCAAGCCATCTCTTCTGTCCATCTTCTGCTATGACTCATTAATGTAAGCCCATGATTGATGGGAGAGAGCCCCTGTGTCCCTTCCCCCTGCCTATGACCTTCAGCAATCCTGTCGGAAGCCCATCATTATCCTTCTCATATTGACTTATTAGTGCAGAGCTGTCCAAATGGTGACTCAAATCTAGATTTGGCCTTTTAGTCCCCAAAAGGCTCTGGGGTATCCTCTGTGAAAAAGAACTGAGAAGTCTTGTATCAGTGTTTCGGTCTATCATTAGAATTCCGACCATCACCTACAGTTGTGCACCTGGAACACTCCTTGTGTTTACCTTCCCACACCTGATGAACTGGCCATACAGCTGTCATCCATGCGGATGCCCAATATGCACTTGTCACTGTGATACTATATCAGGGATGGCCAAATCCAGTCCTCAAGGGCTACCACCAGGCCAGGTTTTAGGGATATTCTTTCTTCAGCACTGATGGCTCAATCAGTGGCTCAGTCATTCTTACTGAGCCACTGATTGAGCCACCTGTGCTGAAGCACGGATATCCCTAAGGCCTGTCCTGTTGGTGGCCCTTGATGACTTGAGTTGGCTACTCCTGCTGCAGCTGATTGAAGGTAAAGCAATGTATTGCAAATCTGGGTCATTTGGCACTAAAGGGGTTAGGAGAGTAAGTTTCTCTCTTTGTGAGGTTGTTTTGTACTTCAGCAGTTAAGCAGTTAACTGGGACTGCGTGTGCCATGGCTTTCAAAGACCAGGGTCTCCAATGAGTGATATTTGGAAGAGTTATATAGATATATTAAATCACAGTACAAAAAAGAGATTCCACAGAAAACAATGAAATATTGATGTAAACTTTAATTGATAACGGCTTCTAATAAGTGATTCTGAGTCATTGTGACACAAATAGAGGATGGTACTAGGATAGACCAGGAGTGGCCAACACCCGTCCTCAAGGGCCAAGGGTCAGGTATTAGGAATATCCCTGCTTCAGCACAGGTGGCTCAGTCAGAATGAGCTCTGATTGAGCCTCCTGTGCTGAAGCAGGGATATCCTTAATTTGACCTGTTGGTGGCCCTCGAGGACTGGAGTTGTCAGCCCTGTACTATATACAGTACTGCTCTTATCTCCGATTGCTCCCCGCTACACTGCTTAGGCCGTGATTATACACAACAACGCATGTAGCGGTGCTGCGCCAAAACAAGGTAGCTTGCATCCAATGCAAGTGATTATACCGCAAGCGACGGTCGCGGCGCGCTGTACTGCAATGCGTACGGCTGGGAAAGAAACAGATAAATTGTTTTTTCCTTGCGACGACCGTGTCACGGAGCGGTTCAGCCAATGAGGGCGAACCACTCACGGCCACGACTCTACCAGCCTCCTCTGCTCTCCCTCCCCGGTATAATCAAGATGCTGCTCGTCGCAGCGCAAGGTGACATCACAGAATAGCGCTGCCGCCCTGCAGCACGTGGTATAATCAAGTCCTTAGCTTGCAAGCGTTTTACTTTAGACACAAAAGGGGCATTTTGCAAGCACTCCTTTTGTGTCTATAGCCCTCTCTCGCCATAAACCTTTCTCACTGACTGCCCCGCACCTCTGGAATGCCCTTCCCCTCAGTACCCGACTAGCACCCTCTCTATCCACCTTTAAGACCCACCTTAAAACACACCCGCTTAATGAAGCATATGAGTAGCTCCGTGGCTGATACTTTACACCTCATACATCGACCGTGGCCCCTTGCAGACACACTTACCAGAACGCCCTCCTACTGTCTCTGTACGTACTTCGTACTTATCTATTAGATTGTAAGCTCTTTGGAGCAGGTACTCCTTTTCCTACATGTTACTTTTATGTCTGAAAGCACTTCTTCTCTTTATGTGTTATTTGTATTATTTGTTATTTATATGATTATCGTATGTATTACTGCTGTGAAGCGCTTTGCACATTAATGGCGCTATATAAATAAAGACGTACATACATACTGTACTGCACAGATTTTCCTCCCTACTATATACAATGTTTATTCTAGCACTTACCCTTGTATCAATGTTTTTTTTTACCCCTCATTAGCTAACACTATATGTCACCTTGTGCTATAAAAGTCACAATAATAAAAATATGAACAGAGTAATTAGAGATGAACATAAACACCCACGTTTCCTGCAGCTGAAGCTTTCGCAGATAATGCCACCACTTCCATCCTCTCCCAGAAGCTGACACTGTAGCAGGTGAATGGTAACTTGGAGATCCATGAAAACAATGGAACGTGCTGAGAACCGGCACAGTCTGAGGGTGTGTATTCCCCGTGCCTTAGTTAAGAATGAGTAAAAGACTTTGCCAATGCAAACATCCACATTTTTATCACACTCGTTTCTAAGAAGAAAGAGGAAAGGGCAGTGTTCAAAGTGCTTAGAAATACTAGTGTTACTGTTATGGTTGCCAGGTGTCCAGTATTGAACCGGACCGTCCTGTATTTGGACACTCTGTCCAGTAAAAAAGTAGAGGTAATACTGGACATGTATGTGTATACCGGTATTGCCTCTCTGGACATGGTCACCTGACCGGCTTGGGGGGCCGCACGATGTCCCCGTGCAGGTCTATTGCTAGGGGGCTGGGCTGCTTCTTCCATCCTGATTGGCTGCTGCTGGGTAATGCAGCCAATCAGGAGGTGGTGACAGGAGCATGCGGGTGTGGCCAAGGAGAGGAGGAAACAGCATGGAGCGGAGATAGGTGAGTGTGTGTGTGTCTCGAGTGCATCGCACCTTTCACCATTACATCCAGTATTTTTTGAGAAGACAACTGGCAACCCTAGTTACTGTATCCAATTTTAACTTCAAACACTAGGAGAAGGTAGGAGGGTAAAAGAGCAGCTCAGTGAATAAAGACACTGACTGTGTAAACAATGACGATGAGTTTGAATCAGGGGAACCTGGTTCAATTTCCGGTGTCAACTCTTTGTGACCTTGGGTAAGTCACTTTATCTCCATGTGCTGCGTACCGCGCGCTATGCTGTAATTGTGAAGGGTTTTGGGTCCCATTGGGAGAAAAGCGCTATATGAAATAAAGTTGTTAAAGAGAAAGGTAAAGATTAGTGAGGAGCTCCATAGGCCGTTTCCAGTGTCACCAAGAAGTATCAGCTTGTATGGAATAATATGAAACCTGTAAGTCTCACACAGAACACACAACTTGTCATATTTATTTATTTATATAAAAAATTAGCAGGAAGTAATACATTGAGAGTTACCTCTCGTGTTCACGTATATATATCCTGGGCACAGAGTTAAGATGACAAATAATACATGGATACAAATTCATAGTTACATAAGTGAACAGGGTATATATTATATACAAGACATTGCATGCACAGTTAAAGATAATACATATTATAGGCGTATGTAACAGTTGCAGACCAGATTAAAAGGTGATGTGGCTGTGAGAGTCTCCGGTAGATTGTTTTACCAGCTGATGCATAAGCAGCATACGCCACCAGTGGTGTTAACAGTGCTAATCTGCAAAAAAATACAATTACGTCAAGCAGCTGCTAAAAAAAAATAATAATACTGTACAATGTGAACTATTTAAATAAAGAGGTGGAAAATTAACTCTCTCGAGATTTTATTGTGAATTTCACAGCGCCACTACCCAATACTCATACAATAAATATTTAGAGAATCTGTTTCTGGATTATCCTAGCAGCAAAAACAGAGAGCAGCCAGCACTCAATCAGTGTAGCTCACTAACTGATTATCCTTGCAAGGAGAAGACAAGACGTCCATAAGCTTGGTGCAATCTTTATGGCTTTTCATTTGCTGGAGTATGCAACAGATATATCGTTTCTGACCTCTGTGGGCCTTTCGTCGGGTACTTCTTGTCAGATTAGTACCCCCACGGAGGCCAGAAACGTTGGATCTGTTGCATAACCCAGCAAATAAAATGTCATTAAAAATGCACCAAGTTTGTGGCCGTCCTGCCTTCTCCTTGCAAGGTAAAGAGGGTTAAGGCTGCACTCCACAAATAAGATAAGATAAAGCATACAGTTTACCGGTGCTGCTGGTTCAAGGAAGTACCTGCCAGGAAAATCCAAAGTGACTAGGCACTTGAGAAAGACATGTTGGTCGAAACGTTGTGTGGCACAATAAATTTTCTTTATTTAGAAATCCGTGGAGCGCTGGATCCCCTTTTTTTTTCTCCTTGCAAGGATCATGATCATATAGTGAGTTACACTGATTGAGTGCTGCCTGCTACCTGTTTTTCCTGCATTGCCGTACAGTGTGGCCACACTGATTAGGGGAATGCCCCCAGTACTTCAATTTGTAGACTTCTCTTTCTTGTATGAATCGTATATTCTCTATGTTCAACTTGTCTATTTAGAGATGGACAAATTAGTCCAAATCTGAGCTGCACACAGATATCCGAAGGCAGATTGAATGGTTACAAACGTGAGCAAATTCTCCTGAATCCGCCATCACTTTCATCCCACACAAATTTCTTAAGATCTGCCCATGTGAAGGAACATTGTGAAATTCGATTGGCCAAGGCCTTGAGATACGGGTTTTGAGAGGAGGGAGGAACAAGATGGGGTGGAAAGAAAGAGGGGTTACGGGGAGAGTGGGAGAGACCTATTTTAGGTAGAGTCCCAAGTACTATATACTACTGTAGTGCCGACGAGTATTCTAAAACAAATCTGGGGCAATCACCAACAAGACCCAGGTACATCCTGGGTACATGCTGCAACATTTCCCTGACATTTCTGCACAGACTAATGGCCCATCGGATTAACAGTGGGTGTCCCTAGCAGTCCCATTCAAACAGAATGGGACTGCCAGGGACCCCTGCTGTGTTAATCCGATGGGCCATTAGTCTCTGCAGAAATGTCACTGAAATGCATGTATGCAGCATGTACCTGGATCTTGTTGGTGATAGCCCCAGATTTTCCAAGGCAAGTTTAAGGCAAGTTGTAGAATACTCGTCGGCGCACCTGTACATATATATTCCCTCTAAACAACATGTGGAGAGACAACTCTGGCCAAAAAAGAAGCACACCTGGGAGATATGCTAAGGGTATATGAATAGTAATAGTGCAATATTATATGGAGTCCCCCTGATTTTTCATTTGTCATCATACACTGGCATAAATATAATAAAAATCGTATTAAAATGTGAACTTTTCTCTCTTGTTTAATAGATTTAGGGGGAGATGTATCCACATAAAATGCACATACTGTAGAAGTTTGTTTTGCTGCATTCCTTCATTTTCAGCCTACGTTGGCATCAAATATAAGAAAGGGTTTGTTACATTTGCCGCAAATTGTTGGCCAGAAAGGTTTGCGTTATTTTTTTACGCAAATACAAGATATAAAAGTGACGCATGCATATGCAGAGTTTAATACATCTCACTATAATCTGTGTGTCATGTAACTCCTCCTATTGTCACTCCCCAAATCTTGGAGCAAAGACCTTGATACATTGACACAAAGAGAAATTATGCAAGATGTGTAAATTTGGCTCCAGGATTGCCTTAATATATCTGTCTCTGACTCCCTGTCTCTTCTGGAAATAACCTAGTATCACACTTTTTTAATTTATGTTTATATGTCTTTATTTAGATAGCGCCAGTAATGTACATAGCGCTTCACAAGCAGTAATACACGTGACAATAATATAAATAACAAATAATACAATTAACAAGTCATGGGAATAAGTGCTTCAGACTTAAAAGTAACATTTCTGAAAAGGAGTCCCTGCTCCGAAGAGCTTACTATCTAATTGGTAGGTACACTACCGACACGGTTTATCCGAGTAGGGCTAGTTCCGCAAGCCGGGGGATGCCCCGGCTTCCTAGCCCCACTCCCTCGGCGTGCCGCGCGTCACCGATGCGCGGTCACGCGTCATCGGGTGTCAGCGCCCCCTGCACGCGCGTCCAGGGCTCCCCGAGGGAGCCCTGGTGTCCCGCGATCGCGGGACGGCGGCAGGGGGTTCCGGGGGACCCGGCGGACCCGGCAGCGGTAGGGAGAGCGCCCCGATCAGAGGGCGCTCTTCCGCTGCTTCGGCGCGCGCCCGTCACCCTCCGGCGCGCGCCAGGATACTGCTGCGGTCAAGAACGGGCAAATGCTCGAATAAACTTGGCCGCAGCAGTAGGGAGAACGTACAGAGACAGTAGGAGGGAGTTCTGGTAAGTGCGTCTGCAGGGGGCCAAGCTTTATGTATCAGGTGTATAGTATCGGCCACGGAGCTACTCATATGCTTTGTTAAGCAGGTGTGTTTTAAGGTGGGTCTTAAAGGTGGATAGAGAGGGTGCTAGTCGGGTATTGAGGGGAAGGGCATTCCAGAGGTGTGGGGCAGTCAGGGAGAAAGGTTTAAGGTGGGAGAGGGCTTTAGATACAAAGGGGGTAGAGAGAAGACATCTTTGAGCGGAACGCAAGAGTCGGGATGGTGCATAACGAGAAATTAGGGCTGAGATGTAAGGAGGAGTAGAAGAGTGTAAAGCTTTAAAAGTGAGGAGGAGAATGGAGTGTGAGATGCGGGATTTGATAGGAAGCCAGGAGAGTGATTTCAGCAGGGGAGACGCTGAGACAGATTTAGGAAGGAGTAGAGTGAGTCTGGCAGCAACGTTTGGGAGACAGGTGAGAGGCAGGTAATGGCACTTTAACCCTTTCACTGTCTGAGGTGCAGACAAAGCCACCCACACTGTGCTTGCAGAGAAGTGGTGAATCAGAAGTCATCGTTTTTGCACCAAGTTGAAACACAACTCTCATGGTCAGAGTGGTAGAGAAGTAATGAAACTGGAGCAGGATTTCTGAGCTGCAAGATGCGGAGCAGAAACATGAAGCTGGTTCTACTATCTGAGCCAGCACAGAATCATCTCGGCGGAGCTATAAATATTTGTCTATATTGTATTTTTAGTTCCAATCAAGCAGAGTAAATAAGACAGGGGAAAAAATTCAACGATCAGACGAGGGGCATATCCAGTGAACCCTTAGGCGTTAGCCACGCTCAATGCTTAATTATAACAGAGAGGAGTTTATTTGTCTCTCGGCTGCAAAACTGCAGCAATACTGGGGCAAAAAAATATAAATCCAGTGCTAACAGATAAAAATGCATTAAAATCAACATTTTCTTTTCAAAATCTGATATGTGCATTACTTATATAGCAGTTCAGTGGTAAGAACGCTGTCTTTGCAGTGGTTGAACCTGGTTTCAGTTCCGTTGTCAGCTGTTCTTGTGACGTTGGGTAAATCAGTTTATCTCGCTCTGCCTTAGGCACCAAAATTACATCGCAACATTTTTGGGGGCAGGGACTTGTACCTGTAAATCTCTATGTACAGCACTACAGATGCAGCGGCCGTTATTCGAACAAATCACGGTGGCGTTTTCGTGTGCGCTGCTGTATTCCACGCGGCATTAACGCGGCCAATCGCCCCAGGCACTCGTGTTTATCGCAGTTGCTTTGTTTGAATTTCATGGATTCTGTTTCGGATCCGTGGCAGAAATAAATGAATTGTAATGTGTACAGTACTGTGCTACCGTGCCAATTTCAGTGTTTAACACTAAAATGCCATTTTCTGCACTCGCCTCTTAAGGCGGTAAGGTTGGAAGAAATCACGCGCCATGACGTGGGTATTCCGAGGTATACACCGCGTGAAGTGTTCGAATAACGGCCGCTGCATCTGTATGTACACTGTCAATGCTATAGGAAAAACAGACATCATTATTACTGCATTTGCAAGCAGAAGACTTTGACAAATTAACATCATAGGGATCTATTTATCAAGCTCGGGGTATTTGCACCTTGCCGACATTAGCGTTCATTACCATCCTAATTAACCTAATCATGGTTCTGATGCACCGAGAATGGGGAAAAAAATGACAGAAAGAGACCCAGGGGGTTATTAATTAAAACGGAGATAGTGCCGATCGGGGCAGTATCGCATGGAAAGTACAATTGACGTCAATGGCAGTTTAATGAATATCCAACATAGAACTTGACAAATGCCATTATTAAACGTGTTATACAACTTCCTCCTCCCTCCCCATTCCCCTTATGGGTCTTATTCTACTGCACATTGTCCGAAGCAGCGGTATGGGACGTTTTGGAACGCAAATCCGCATTGAAGCTGATGCAGAAAGAGCAAAGTGAGAACAAAGTACTTTAATAAACTGCACAGATTTACGTTGATAATGATTCCTTTGGTGTCAGTTTAACAGTACATTTTTTTTATCTTCAAAACTGACCACAAAAAAGAAGAAGCTGAGCATAGACAAAGTCAGATGCAATACCACGTTTAACACTAAAAAGCACTCAGTGGTGACAGTCAGTCTGAGCACTGTGAGGAACCTGCTTTTCTATACAGCAGTACTATAGAAGTTAGATTACCATCTGGTTATTTTCCTTTGAGGCCACACAATTATAGTACTGTATATATGAATATACCAGCAATGGCCCTCATTCTCCGGAGGCTGGAATGTCCCTGGGCTTGACAGCGTTCAGGAAGAAGGTATGAAGGCAGAGGGAGCGAAGAATCCCTGGAGGTTAAACACCAGCTGTCAGTCAAACCTCAATCTGGCTACCTACAATTGCCAGACTCTCTCCAGTGAGGAAGCACTGAAAGATTCTTTACATGCTGCTTGAAGAACAGGAACACTTTGGAACAATGGAGCAATACCATAGTTATTCTCATCCATTAGCAGGGCCGATGATGTGGGGGGAGAGAGCCAGGACAACCACTCCTCAACTGCCCGGTCCAGACCTACCTACCAGCCCCCCCCCCTTTGCCTCCTCCTCCTGGTCAAACCCCTCCCCACTCCTCAGCACCCGGTATGATCCCTCCTCCCTCACTCCTCAGATGCTTGGTCTACCTCCACCTCGCCCACTCCTCAGCTTCCTCATCCTCATACGCCTGGTCTCTCCAAACACCCCTGACCCAGTCAGCTGCTGGCCCTGGGCCCAGTTGAGTACCTCAGTCCTGGATCTGGGTAAACCTGTCTGCACGCCAGTCCATAAGAAGACTTTAAGAACAGACAAATCATTCTACTTCCCATCACTTACAAAATTGTTTACGGAGATGCTCACCAATCGGCCTTGCTCCTGGACCAGGCCAAGCCTAGACAACAATTAGGATTTTGCAGTGGATACAGGTATAACACAATGGACAATGTACAAGAAGTGATTTCCCAAAGTAATGAATATGATCTACCACTCAGTGGAGAATTCAAATATGTACAAAAACAGCATTGTATTCTGTCTACACATATTCTGTATTCTGTCTACACATCCCAAAAGAGTTTACAATTGAAGTAGCTCCTATTTTATTATTATTTAAAGTCTCAGGAAGTACCTTACGCAGGTGGCCCTCCATGTCAGTCTATGGCAGGTTCCTGGGTCCTCTGTGTCCAGGAAATATAAGTCTCTGGGTGTCTGGGCGTCTTGATCTCAGCACAGCCTTTGTGTCAACGTAGGCGCTTCTTCATGGGGGAGCACCTTTGTTGGCGCGAAACGATCGTCGGTGTATCGGCGACGCCACAACAATGACTTCAGCTGAACGGGATGGATGCTGACTGAGACGCAGACTCCAGGAACCGGTCGTAAAAATGATGTCACTGTCCTTTCCTATGAGATGAAACGCTTGCAAAATTGTGCATCTAGATACCAATGCTCTAATGTAATTATACGCACCCTTGCTACACTACACGAGGGGACGTTTAGCTCCTAAATTTAGTGAGCAGCGGCTGAAATTACAGCTCAGATACGTAAGAAGCAAATCAGCAGGGGTTCGTTTGGTGATTTACTAACTACGCTTGACGATGGTGTTGTCTTAGATTGCTTATACTTTACATTGTATGCAATACCAAGTTATGGGTTACACTACACAAGACCAACTAACCACATTTAAGGTGGTATAGTTGCAAAGTTTAACTAGCTCCTAATAAGGTGGCCTGTTTTTGCCTATACTGACACTTTGTTGGTGTAGTCGTTGAGTCATACACTCAATTATTATGTGAGCTAGCAGTTAAGCAGGTGTAAGAACGGCTAATTGAACCCTATACCATCCTCAAGGTTGAATCTTACACATTGCAACCGCAATATATTTGTTCAAAGGACAGTGTCCCTTGATGTGTATCTATCTGATTATGATACATTTAACTACTATATGTATCCATCTATGGATTTGATCTAGTATAAGTTCTTGGCATCCTAGTCTACCGTTGGGACCTTTTAAAATAATTTTGTTTAATTTTATCCCTGTAGATATTTGTGCACTTAGATGAGTTTTGTTAATAACATTTTATTTTTTTTGTGTTTTAACATGATAATACCCTTCTCAGTAATATATTTTGACTACTCAATATATATTAATATACAGTTCATTGCTGACATTGGTTATTAATGGATTGAGTGTAACAATAGGGGTTTCTGCTTTGATCAATTCTCGCTATGCACCATCCGACTCTTGCGTTCTTCTCAAGGATGTCTTCTTTCTACCCCCTTTGTATCTAAAGCTCTCTCCCGCCTTAAACCTTTCTCACTTTCTGCCCCACACCTCTGGAATGCACTTCCCCTCAATACCCGACTAGCCCCCTCGCTATCCACCTTTAAGACCCACCTTAAGACACATCTGCTTAAAGAAGCATTTGAGTAGCACTGGATAATCATGGACACATGACACATAAAGCTTGGCCCCCTGCAGACGCACTTACTAGTATTCCCTCCTACTGTCTCTGTACGTTCTCCCTACCTACCAATTAGATTGTAAGCTCCCCGGAGCAGGGACTCCTTCCTTAATGTTACTTTTATAGTATGTCTGAAGCACTTATTCCCATGATCTGTTTTTTATATTATTTGTTATTTATATGATATATGTTACTACTGTGAAGCGCTCTGTACATTTATGGCGCTATATAAATAAAGACATACAATACATACAATACAATCACTCTCTGATCAACTTGTATCTATATACAGTAGTGTTTATTCCCCATGCACCCCATTATTTGATAACTACATGTATTTACTATTCTGAATATTAAGGTTGAGCGGTTGATCACCCTCCCCCACCCCTCTATTTCTCCATTTTTATACAACCTTGTTACCTCATTGTCCAGTCGCCTGAATTCCAGCACCCTGAGTCAAGGTAAACCACGTGGAGTAGCCACATACACCTCACACCGATGTAACTTCCCTAGGATGCCGGGCAGGATTACATAAGGAGTGTCCGAAATTGTTCTCCATCATTGTAGGCGTATGTGGTAGTACTGAGCAAGGAGGAAAAGGTACATTGTGCACTGTGCCAACAGCTGGAACCAACCCTTGTTAGTATTAGCTCAGATTTGCTCTGTGCAGTCCCTGGTTCCAGTAACTAAGAATTAAAAAAAGAGTAATAAAATGAAAATAAAAAAAAGACAGCCGATTCAAATTCTCTTTAAAAGTAACAAGTCTAATGATAGAAGGAAGTCATAGCAGTTAACGCTGGAGCACGCTGGGTTACCCTTTATTGGGGCTTAATGAATCCCGATGTATGCATGGAGATGTGTGAATCTGTTGCAGTTTGGTTTGCAGAACTTTTAGCTTTTAAAATAAAAATAGCATCAAAAGATTTCAGCGCTGTGGTATTCAAGCAAAGTTGGCGTGGACAAAACATCTTCCAACAGTTTCTGCAAAAGTCTGCAAATGTTGACAAAATGAAGTGAATATGACCATATGATGTCTGGTTATGTGACACGGGACCGTTTTTATTTATATAGTACTCTTTAGGAAGAAAAATTCTAGCACATTTTGTGACGTCTGCGATTTTGACAGCGCATAATGAGTTGGCAATGCTAGGTTCATTTTTATGGACAATGTTGTCAAACTTTTCCAAGCTGCAAAGGTGCAACATTCATCAGTTTCACAAACTTGTGGAAGCGATTCGCTAATCTCATTGCTATGAGCTGCTTTCCGAAATAGAATTCTGCCTTGCAGAATTAAGACTGATAATACACAGAGGTAGCAGTAAGCATAAGCAAAAAAAATGAACTGCTTAGGGCCACAGCTACTTCAAGGGGTCCCCATTTAATCTGGGATATTGATATTATTAAATTTAAATATAACTGGGATTTTGGCTCAGAACTGTAACGTTTGTGAACTTTGCAAACTGCAGTCCAGGAGACAGACCCACGGCACAGGTAAGGAGTATTATAAACCAGGGGTGCGCAAACGGGGGGAGGGGGGAGATAATTTCTAGGGGGGGCACGGCAGTTAGAGGCCCGCGCTCTTCTCCACGGCATTTAAATTAAATGCCGGGGAGGCGTGAGGCCTCTGTAACTCACTTACCTGCTCTCTGCCGGGTCTTTGGCGATGCGTAGCCATGGCAACGCACGTCAAACGACACAACGTGGTCACATGACCCGTAACGTAATTTGACGCTAAGTCCTTAAAGAGGGGGGCGTGAATGCTGCGGCCGCCGGGCAGGGGGGCGCAGCTCAAGAAACTTGTGCGCACCTGTAGTAACCGACCCTTGGCCTGAGATCTAAACATGCAGAAATAGTCAGGTCCTGTCAGGTTGTGGGCAGGGTGCGGCAGCGAAGTCGTGGTCACGGTTCCAAATGTCAAGGTAATAGAAACAGGACTGGACCCGAATGGGACTGGATACAGGAACAGGACTGGATGTAAATTAATTTAAACAGCTGGGGTCCAGGAGCACATGGGTTAGAAAACATTGCTCTGGCCCAGGCTGGTAGTAACTGCTTTCTGTTTATGGCCTTAGAGCTGTGGCAGCCAATTATCAGTTCCATGCAGGATTGCCACCACTCCGGGTTTGACCCAGAGACAACGGGTTTGACCCAGAGACGTATCTTCGCGCAATGGGTTTATATTTGAAATTTAAAATACCTTTTACGGCGGCGGTGGCAACATCTGACGGCATCTCACCTTGCATGGTCCGTTCAACATGGCTCCACAACGTCAAATGGCGTCACGTCAATGGGAAGTCAAGCCACCATGAGACGGCACGATATCAAGGTATTGCGTTGCCACGGGGCGTCCCATTGTCATGGCAACGAGATGCCCCATTGTCATGGCAACGTGATACCCCATTGTTATGGCAACACAATGCCATTTGTCATCATGGATCCATGTTGATGAGACCATGCAGGAGGAGATGCCGCCACCAGAGAAGATAAGAGTTAAATATATAATGAATAAATTAAATAAATTTAAAAAAGTGAAATTTAATTGGGTTAGCCTTCAACAGAAGGTGGCTAGCTTGCTGAATTAGTGGCCATTTTGGTGCACCTAGCAAAGTCAGAGGATCGTCTCTGTTGGTGCACCCAGCAGTCAGAGGATCGTCTCTGTTGGTGCACCCAGCGAATCCTCAGAAAAACTACTATCACTCATTTTGGGCCCTTGGCACCTGTAGACTGAAATAAGCCCAAAACTTCATATACGGCATTCTATCTGTGTGTACACTTGATGTGAGGAGATAAAAATAGGTTTCTGTGAGAACCAAACCCCCCTAAAAAAATCAGAAATTAACACCATATCTTATACACACAGGGACCGATTTAGAATTTAGATGTCATTGTAAAACTGTGGAGTTAAAATTGTAGTGCTGCGCCATCACTATTTCTGCAATGATGAGCCGATTTAGAGTTGGGTGCTACAAACATTAGCACATGGGTGGCCAATTCCAGGCCTCAAGGGCCACCAACAGGTCAGGTTTTCAGGATATCCCTGCTTCAGCACAGGTAGCTCACTCAGTGGCTCACCCGTGCATTGGCAGCTGGTTTTAGAATTAGTGCCATTGGCTATGTGTAATTGTAACATCTTTCACATCTTTCACAATCATACGTCTGTACGTATTAAGTACGTATTAAGTACTGTACATCTGAGTATTGTACGTGCTTAATCGCGTCAACTCATTCCTTAAAAACTTGACTTTGGGGGGGACTGACGTCACTGAGCCTAGTCAAAGAAAACTCTGCAGCCTATAGTTTAATCATGTTCGAATGTATATTTTAGGCTCTAGATCAGTCTGCATAAGCTCCAACATTTCCGTGATGATGTGAGGTGTTAGGCTGTACCTCTGGGGTACCTTATCATCAGACATGCCTCGAACAGCCCTATAAATTATTTCTCTTCTTCTCTGGGGTCTTGGTTTATTATCAATAATAACTAGCATTGCTACTGTAGATAAGGTCTGTACATCAACAGAGCAGCAATTACAGCCGTGGCTCCAGAAAATGTATGTGTGTGGCCTAATTAGCGGCTACCCCCTATAGGCATATAAAAGAAGAAGGGGTCTTAAATTAAGAGCAGCCATTAATCCCACTCTAAATTAGATGCTAATACAAGACAGGTGGCTCTGCTCCTCCCGTCGAGGCATTACATTAACAACAACCACACAAACAGTCTTTTGCACCTAAAACTAGCCATTTATGTCCACTGAATGAGTTTGTGCTACAACTCCACTGTTATTAGCCAACTCTACACTGGCCACATACTCTTAGAAAGTGGTACTGAAAAGAGGATAGCTCATTGCTGCTCTAAAGTGCAAGAGTATTGGGAATGCAAAAAATATAACATGCATCATGACAATAATGAAGTAAATATTTAGAAAGATCAAAGGTGTCCTTCTTTTGATAGCAGTGTGAATAAAAACAATAGTACCTTGTAAATAAGTATATGAAGAGTCCATGCACAAGGTGGGAAGTGTCTTCGCTCCTGGGAGTAACCACATGTTCCCCTGGTCTTAGTCCCCACTTGTAGATATCCTTTTAAATGAAAAGGGGTACTCACCCTTGTATGTAGGGTTGCCAGATGGCTTCTCCAAAAACACTGGACACAACGGTGAAAGTTGCGATGCGCTCGAGACAAACACACACACACACACCCCTCTCACCTCTCTCTGCTCCACGCTGTTTCCTTCTCTCCTTGGCCTCAACCACAGGCTCCTGACACCTCCTCCTGATTGGCTGCTGCTGGGTAATGCAACCAATCAGGAAGGAGGAAGCTGCCCAGCCCTTAGCAGCAGCCCTGCTCAGGAAAATCCTGCGGCACCCCCAGCCGGTCAGGTCACTGTCTAGAGAGGTTATACTGGACAAATACATGTCCAGTATTACATCTAATTTTTTACTGAACAGAATGTTTAAATACAGGACAGTCCAGTTCAATACTGGACACCTGGCAAACCTACTTGTATGCTGCCGGAAGATATCCGGTGAGAAGGGGGTGATCGTGCAGATCGAAAAGTGGTAGACTTACCCAATAAAAATATTAGTAGACTTTATTTCGCATTGCCTTCAAGGGGGGGAAAAGCAGCTATAGATATGGTATCAATTTGGGTTAGCCTGTAAAAATGTAATAACAAGGAGTTATGCTATTATGTTACATTAGTACAGAGTCAAGCAACGTTGGTAACCGCTGTTATAACAGATTTAAAAAAAACAGCCCCATAGGTCGTTGGTGCATCAAGTTTCCCAAAAGGCATTTAATCTTTTGCAAATTAAATAACTGATTTAACAAAGTGGCTGGTGCGGGAAGTCTTCCAAAAAGCATTTAATCTCTTGTAAATTAAAAAAAACAAACAACAATGCAGTTGGTGTGTCGAGTTTTCACGCGCACGGTGAGCAGAACAAATCATAGCGTGGAAATCATTAGCAATCCCCAGAAAAGGTTCTTCTTGGCGTCAGCAAGGATCAGGCCTGGAAGCATTTATTTCCATAAGGTAATAACTTCTTTTTTTTTTTTACGCTTTTTATAAAGTAGAATTTGTTACGGGAGATGAGCCGTAAAAAATTGCCAAGCCAAACAAACTATAAATAAATTTGTAATTTTAACATGTATTACCATGTAATTGGGAAAGGTTCATATATAATCACGGTCTTGTGGTTGCGACCAGCAGCCTGTGAGATGGATCGTTACTAAGACTAGAAGGAGGAAAAAGATACTTTCTCAGATTCCCAGCGTGCATCAGAAGGACCGAGTAGCAGGGGAGCCTGTTCCTAAGGATTGGATATAAAAGAAGCCACATCCAATGCCAATCTTACTTGATTTGTATTAGCCAAACATATGGATAATGTCAGAGGTGGTGCTATCAAACTGATTCTTAAGCAGAAGGGTAGTGGTCGAAATGTGATGGTACAATTTTGAACGACCACTCTTTTTTTTTTCATTCAAAATCTTAAAGCTGCAGACAAGGCAATATCCTACATGTGTGTGTGTTTTTTTTTTAATTTAAATAAATCAGTTCTGTACTATGAGAAAATACTTGGAGCATTTTTTGTTAAAACAACTGTGAATTAAATTTTTAATGCATTATAATGTAACATTAAAAACATTTAATACTTTATGTAAAAAATACACGTAATAAAAACGAACATTTCACAAGTTATAATCGGTCCTGATCTCCCCCTTAAACAGGCTCCAGTTGTTTAGTTAGCCAGGTCCTAGCCGGTGGAAAAGGGGAAAGGTTGTCTCCCATGCACCCAGATACAAAGAGGGTACAGGGTCGTCAAGGAATGGAAGTGGCAATGGGGGGAAATTGGGGAATAGCCCGGGGATACTAAGCAGGGGAATAGTCCTGTAAGGACCGTCGCAACTGCAGCCAAACCGCTGATCCCGGCGTCCTTGTGGGGGAGTCTGACATCAGAGGTCCGTCGTCACGGCATCCGGCGTCACAGAACCAGAAGACTCAAAGCCTCTACGTGTTTTGTGTCATGTAACACTTCATCAGGAATTGAGTCATTGGCTGTAGAGGCAGTTGTATATATACTGTCTTCTCCTATTGCCTATCAATCTAGAATGAAGCAGATGGGTATCCTGCCCATACCTAACCATTACATGTTCAATTCACCCTAAACGTATTACTACAAACAACCTAAAAAACAAACCTACAAAACATATTAGAATTAAAAGAATATTAAAACATACCATAACAAAACCCAATAATAGAACACCCCACATAACCAATAATTTGAACATAATTAACATAGGAAAAGAGAGAGAGAGGGGGGAGAGGGGGTGCTTGGAGTAGGTTTACGCAGAAGGAAAAAAAGACTCAGCATTAGTTACTCAGGTTAAACATGTCATTACTATCCTTAATTCATTAAACATATATTGAATCTGTCAGAGTTCAATTACTAAACATCCACATATGTATATAATACATTGGAATGGGACACTCATTCCTCCATGTCCTTATAATTATATCTTCAACACATATAACCATAGTACAGTCCCAATTATAACATCTAACCATATCATCCTCTATTAGTGCTTATATATGGCAACATCTTATCACCATTTTATGTCCACATTTGGCAACATCTTTTACACAGTTTTATATATTAATGCATCTTTGACATCAACATCATAAAATACATTTTATATTAACAGGATCATTATCAATAAACCTCATCATATTTCATAAAATGTAAATATCAGCAACCGCTAGTCACAACCCTATTATACATGAGCATTTAAGTTAGTGATATACTGTATAATCACCAATTAGTCATTCTCATACTCAGTCATAGTGATTAGTTACCGTTATCTCAGAACCATATATGATTTATCATTACCACTTTTAGTGACTATTTCTTGTCACACAGATCCTATATCAACCAGAGAATACCATATACACTTAGACCAACAACTACATACTTTTTTGGGGGGGGGGAGAGAGAAAGTTACTAATAACAACCCCAAAAATTCAGGGAACAATATCAATTATCTTCCCTATCTAAACCCATTGGTGTTTATTATTTCCCCAATCTAGTGATCACCATATTATATTGGTCAATCCAATAAATTCTAAGCATATTTTAGGTATATTTTAGGTAGTATTCGGTCAGTTCAGAAAGGGTGTCAATTCAACCAGTTCATTAAGCCCTGTTGGAGATTTAGGGGGCTATGCACTAAGCTCAATGGCTTTGCGTTCTGATGTTCCAAAAAAGCAGGTTCATTAAAAAGTGAGGCCGGGGACACGATTCACTAAGGCCTTGAACCCATTTTTTAACTTACCTGCTCAAAATATCTCAAAATAGCCACAGCGTACGTGTTGTTTTTTTCCCCCCTGCTAGCGTTCTTAACTTTTACGTACGCTAGCTGATAGAAAAAAAAGCCGCATGTAACATTTGCATGGAGATTCTGTATCTCCATGCAAGACTGTTACAGGTGATCTTACACTAAATAAATACATTTTAATTATAGTTTACATGAGCAGGGGGTCTCAGGACCTGAACCGCATTGGTTTCAGGTCCGAGGACCCCCTACTTCAGGAGATATAGACTCCGTTATGGGTTGCCGGTATCCCCTGTACTTTAAAGCTCCCACGTCACGTGACCGGGACATTTAAATTCTGCAGGAGATACCGGCACCCCATAAGGGGCCTGTATCTCCTGAAGTAGGGGGTCCCCGAGGCTGAAACCAATGCGGTTCAGCTCAGGAGACCCCCTGCACATCTACACTAGTATTAAAACACACATAACAATAAACAATAATTCATTACCGTAGCAGTTATCTGCTATGGTAACGAAGCTGCATTAATGTACATTTTAATAATAGTGTGCGGGAGCAGGGGGTCCCCTGAGCTGAACCGCATTGATTTCTGCCTCAGAGACCCCATACTTCCCGAGTTACAGGCCCCGGTATGGGGCATCGGTGCCAGTGTCGCCGCCATCTTTATAGCATCCAAGAAAGAAGAAAAGAACTCCCCAAGACTGACAGGAAGGATTACAAATAGAAGAAAGAAGACACCATTATGGATTGTAAGGGTTTATTTTTTTTATGGTTACCTGTGGATTAGTTCCAGTGCTTCCGGGTCGCCTGGATTTCGGTGAGTGGGCATCTAATGGTAAGTAAACAAAAGAAAAGTGTATTATTTTTAGTTTTACAGGTTTTTTGATTTTTGATTCATGTCTTTTATTTTTTCAGTCCCATTTAATGCCCGTGAATGTATCTATGTACCTATGTATATATACATTCACGGACACTGAATGGATATATTCTTTGTGATTTTTGGATGTAAATGCATTGTTTTTTATGCTCTATTATTGCCCCTGTATGTTATGTACAGTATATCTATCTATATGGATAGACATACAGGGATAATAATTGATTGTTTTGCTAATGTTTATGTTCTTTTCATGTATGGCTAATGTATTTATCAACTTAATTTAGACATTGGTGTGAATAATGTAATTTGTATTTAGTTACAGGTTATTTTTAATGGCTTCTTTCTGGTAGTTAGATTAGAATGATGGTGGTTACTTTCAATTAGAATTCTTTTGGCAATGGTTTGGCTTTAGGAATTGAATAGGGAATTGTATAATTGATTTGTATTGTATTGTAATTGGTTTAAGAAATGGATTAATTGATTGATGGTAATTGTATTGATGTTGCTTAGTTTCTATTTGATTTTCATGATGGCATTGGTGGTTAGGGGACATTGTTCATAGTGTATTTTATTGTTACATATATTTTGCATAGTGTTACATGATGCACAGATTAATTGCATCATGTACACACTCAACGCAATTGTGTGACATTTCATATACATTTGTGTAGCTGCTGGTTTGTTGTTGTATATTTACAATTGCTGCTGGATTTATTGTAACATGCAATGTGGTGATTTTAAGATTAAGAATTCATGTTTTGATTTATGCATGTTTTATGTGTTTCATAATGGGTAAATAATCTATTATCCATATCTGGATAATAGTTATTTTGCACATTATTGTTGGGGTGGAGGGGAATTGATGTATTGAATGTATAGGTCCGGTTTATTTTTTTTACATACAGGATTGGTTCCTTTTGGTTTGCGGGGGACCTCTGGAGACCACCTGCGGTATCCTCGGGCTTCTCACGGGTACCAGACTGCCGGGTCCACGGGGGACACCTGCGGGGAAGAACCGGTGGCCCCACATCTGTGGGGGCACCGTGGACCCGTAGGGACCACCCGTGGGTCCCCAGACCCCGTGGGAACCACCTGAAGCCCCTCAGACACCTGTGGGTCTGACCCGGGGCCCCCCAGACATCCGCGGTCCTACCGTGGAGACCCCATTGTGGCCCACGGTGACCCGCAGAGACCACCTGGTGGACCAAGGCGCTTGGCAGGAACCACCAACAGGCCTCCAGACCCTGTGTGAAACATGATGCTGGTCAGCTGTAGGTCTGTCAGGTGACCCGTCAGGCCCACCGGGGACTCCCGTGGGCCTGGGGTATGAACCCTGTATGTAAAAGAATAAATCATGTATTTATGGGGGGGCACAGAGGGGTGGGTTATGTATTTAATAAATAGAATGATGTTTATTGTGGGGCAGTGTATTGTTTTTATTGTGGGTACTGGGGGTGGGGGAAGGGGGTATTGGCCCCAAGTGTATGTAGCTAGGCCTCCCGGCTGGGTAGTGGGTGAGGGTGGTTAGGCCTCACAGGGTGGGGGGTTAGTGGGGGAGGGTATGTAGGCCTCCCGAGTGGTGGGTGAGGGTGGGTTAACCCCTTAATGACTGTAGCAGTTAATAACCGCTATGGTGATTAAGGGGTTAGAGGACATTACATTGGATGCTTTTTTCTTGTTTATGTTTTGCAGCATCGGAGGGGGCATGGGCAGGATGAAGATGAGGATGAAGACGGCCTTCATCGTGGGTGCCTGTAAAAGGTAAGTGTAATATGTTTTTACTGTATTTATTGAAAGTTATATGTATTTAAAATGGCCAAATGCATTATTATCCATATGTGGATAATAGTAATTTTGCCCATTACTGTATTGTATGGGTTAGGGGGGTGTATTTAGTTATAAATATTGTTTATTATTGTTGGAGGCACAACATTGGTACCGCAGGCCCGCGGGGACCCCCGCTTGGTGAGCCGGGGACCCCCGGACCCCCGCATGGTCAGCCAGGGACAGCCGCCGGCCTGTTGTATGGGTTTTGCGCATACAAAAATGTAAAGCAATGATTTTTTCTAAGTCCAGCTTTTTTTGCCTCTATCTTGAGCTGACGTGTTCTGATCAACGCAACTTTCGCGTACGCTAAGGTTGCGTTGCTTAGTGCATCCCACTTAAGGGCAGAATTTAACGCAAACAGGGTAACGAACGAGCAAAGTTGGACTTAGAAAAAATTCCTGAAAAAAGACAGTTTTAGAGTGCAAAGTGCCTGTTTGTGTTGCTTAGTGCATCGTGTTCAGCACAACATCACGTTCTAAGAGCACTTTGTGCTCTAAAAGTGACTTAACGGAGCTTAGTGCATGACCCCTTTAGTTTGTAGTGTGAAATCCCAAACTACTCCCTTTGAAGGAGTCGCAGCTCCCTATCTCATCTCCTGGGGTCTTTTGGGATGGCCTCCAACCCTCTAAAGTGCAGACTATCATGTCTACGATTGTAAGGTTCTTGCCAGCTAAAATGGACCAGGGACCTCAGGTTGTCCCGGGCACCTGTAAGGTTCTTAAACTCAATACGGGCCGGGAATCTCAGGTCAGCCATGTGTGACTGGAAACAGTGTTGCTCTGCCCTGGAGACTTAACCACACCCTGGGCCTCGGACCTCGATCTGATGATGTACGAGCGCTCGGGAAATGAAGAAAGAGACAGAGAGTGATTCTGATTCTTCATCTCACCTTTATTATGGAAAAGCAATGCTATTTATACAGGAAAATAAAGTGTTATTAGAGGCGTAAATTAGAGACGTAAAAATATTAGCATATTACTAAAATGACAGCCTAGCTGGGGATTTTTCATTTAGCCTTGGCTCCTGTAAACAAAGCTTGAGGTTAGGCTGATTCAAAGAAAACACAGTACTAGTGTCCAGACAACAGAACAGCTCTGCCTGTCTGGAGGTCGTTTCTTGCGTACATATATCACTTAGTTCAGGGAAAAGTTCAGGCAAGCAAGATGGAGGTTCTGGCCTTTACTTTTAACCCTTTCAACAATCATGGTACTCAAGAAAGTGTTGGGCTAGATTGTGTATTTTCTTGCCACTCACTTTAAGCCTTTTGGCATTTTTGATTCCATTAATATGTTCCCCTATTCTAACTTTGAGTGGGCAATTTTTTTTACCCACATATACTGTAGTTAGTAGGTGGCAGGGGAAGTCAATCACAAAACCACATGGTTAGTGGTACTGTTAATGAACTGGTTGATTCTATAGTTTTTCCCAGTCAGATGGTCATGCAGGTTTTTGTCATTTGACATATATCTACAGACAGTACACCTGCCACAGCAATAATTACCCACAGGCTTTGGGAGCCCGTCAATACCTAATTTGGTGTTAGATATAACATTAGGTTTTTTCAAGACACTAAGGGCCAGGATCCGCTTAAGACTCTTGGCCTTCCTGAATGCCACCTTTGGTCTGTCTGTATCCGTATCCCACAGGATAGGATCCATCTTAAGGATACCCCAGTGCTTGTATATGATGTTACGAATTTTGGACTCTTGTTTACAAAAATCCGTTACAAACAAAGGGATCGTTGGAAAATGTTCCCTAAGTTGTGGCATTTTGGGGACAAACAATGAACCTCTCAGCACCTCTCTACTTCTTTTAAGTGGCCTACTCACTAATTGTTGGCTATACCCCTTATCGATAAACCTTTTAGACAGTACTTCCAATTTCATCTCAAAATCAGTCGTCTGGGAGCAGTTCCTCCGCACTCTGAGGAACTGCCCATAAGGGATATTATTCAGCCACTGGGTAGAGTGATTACTTCCATAATTCAGGTATGAGTTGAGTGTATCAGTGCTGTCTCTTAGAACAGAGGGGAGTGCGCAGTGATTGGTGCTAAAAATGTATGAACAAATTCAGATAATTTTGAAGTAATTAACCCAATTCCCAACACAATGGGACTGCCAAAGGGTGCCTCTAATGATGAATCTTCGGAATATGGTATATAATTGGTATGCGTGGTGATACCGTATGGATGTATTGGAATTCTTTAGCAGATAGAATCCCTTCTGATTGTGCTTTAAGCACGTGATTTTTAAGAATACCTAGATAACCAAGAGTGGGATCTTTATCTAGCCTTTGATATGAGGACTCATCAGCTAATAGTCTGTACTATAAGAAAATACTTGTAGCATTTTTTTTTAAACAACTGTGAAATACATTTTTAATGTATTATAATGTAACAAGCATTTTTTGTTTCTTTAGCAACCATTTACAAAGTCACATCCCCTTCCTCTTCTGAAACAGGCTCTGGCACACCCGTTTTTGAGCCCTGCCCTTTCTCTAGCAGTGCACCAATTGTATCTATTGACTGCCTGGTCACATGATCTTCCCCACAGAACTTTGCACCTTTGGTCCTCTTCTGCTACACTGACAGCCATTTAGTGAACCCAAGCCGAATCTTTGCTGATCGATCACAGGAGAAATGATCGATCGGCAACTTAGCTAATAACTTATCATTGTGTATATTGTATTGATGCATATATTAAAGGGGCAAAAAATTAAACAAAAAAAATGTCAACTTGGACAGCTGCTTTAACTTCATCATCATTTTACCAACTATTGTAAAAGGAGCCTCTTTCTGTTCTTCAAACAATAACATAAACCTGTTATCAGTGGTGTTATGTATGTATGTTTTTATAGCACCAACTACATACGCAGTTATCCACAGAATGAAATTTACATTTCAGGGAAATATACACACAACATCTCACATAAAATAATGATATTAATAGGAATCTCTGCTCCAAAGAGCAAACAGTCTATGGGGTTTTCTATAAATCAAGATGACATTGATACAATTATGGGGCAAAACAAATGACACCAAATGTATCAAAGAAGAAAGGCCTATTGATTTAATTGGGTGTTTGCACTTGAATACACCTGGGGCATTTTTATTGTGCCCAGCATCGCACCACATTTTTCTTGTTACATAGTCCAGGAGTAATCAAAGCGCGCTCCGCACTATCATGGCCGAATCGGCGATACATGATGGTCAATGGCAGATATCGCTGCTTGGTTACAATGGCGGAGATTGAACTTTGATGATTGTGCATCTTGTGCTGATCAAAAGAGGTTAATGCTACCTTAGACATGGTGGATTCAATTACTGCAACACTGCTGCATTAAGTCAACACAAACGTTGATGCTGCTCCTCTCATACCTGCTCCAAAACCACCTCCCATATCGCTGTCACAAAGTGAGCTAAACTGGGGCTAAGCACATTGATATATTGAGTTGATGCAAAGTGGCACAGGGTCGAAACGGGGCAATTTGTGTTAATATTAAAGCAACGTTCTACATTATTTCCATTTGAACACTTGACACACATCCCAATAGACCTTTAAGAATTGGCTAAGAGGGTTTATACTGTACATGAATATTTGGACATGGGGGACCATATATCCATGAGTATTAGCTATTAAAATGCTTCATTCAAAAGGTGTGTTTGAATGCTGAATGCATTATATGTATTTAAACGTGTGGTAAGGAATAGTAAATAGCTTATATTATATTATCATATTAATGATATCTAACAGATGAAAGAACGCTGCAGCGATTATCGATAATTATTATTATTAGGCGAATCACAGTGACGACCATATACAAATCAAGAGTCCATGCAAGAAAATGATTCTATTAATTATAATATCATCCAAAACAAAAAAGCTCTTCTGTTTGTGTGTATATATATATATATGACAAAAAAAAGAAGAAAAAAGCAGCGCCTCTATTAAGCCAAATCAATAAAGTGCATGAACTGTATATAATAATAAATGATAATAATATATAATAAATAAACAATATAAACTATATAGTAAAAAATATTAATTCAAATCAATAAAACTGTAAACCATGAACTTATTAGATAAATATATAAATATGCAACATAAAATATCAAAAACAGAAAAAAGAAGGTATAAAAACCAGTCCTCAAAAATAAGTCCAATAATGATGTGGGTTCCGGTATGGAGGGTCTCCGGCAGCTCTCAGTGTGGTCAAACCAAGTCCACAGTGAATCTAGGGGAAAAAAAGGAAGAGAGAGCGCACGCCCATAGCGTAAAATTGTATTTTAATGAGGGGAGGGGGAAAGGGGGGTAAAAAATGCACTCACAAGGGTACAATAAAATCAAGCATTGCGTGATATAATCACCACCATCAGGTACGTGTCTGCAACGTCTTGGGGCAGTCCCTGTCTTGCAGTCTCAGGATCGTACTCCTAAACAGATGTCCAGAGCAGATGGTATTCACTCCTGCAGTATAAGAGTCCTGTAAGATGGCTCTGTGTTGTAGGGGCTTCTGCAGCAGTTGCGCATGGATCAGTCCGTTCCAGCGCTCGTTGATGACGTCAGTGTCAATGCGTCTGGCGTTATGACGCTCCCTGACGCGTTTCGTCACTCTCGGGTAAAGAGAAAGTTACCCGAGAGTGACGAAACGCGTCAGGGAGCGTCATTACGCCAGACGCATTGACACTGACATCATCAACGAGCGCTGGAACGGACTGATCCATGCGCAACTGCTGCAGAAGCCCCTACAACACGGAGCCATCTTACAGGACTCTTATACTGCAGGAGTGAATACCATCTGCTCTGGACATCTGTTTAGGAGTACGATCCTGAGACTGCAAGACAGGGACTGCCCCAAGACGTTGCAGACACGTACCGGATGGTGGTGATTATATCACGCAATGCTTGATTTTATTGTACCCTTGTGAGTGCATTTTTTACCCCCCTTTCCCCCTCCCCTCATTAAAATATAATTTTACGCTATGGGCGTGCGCTCTCTCTTCCTTTTTTCCCTATATATATATATATATATATATATATATATATATATATACAAATGCAGCAAGGATAAGCTTACAGGGGACCACGTTATATGGTTTTGAAGCAAAAGGTGGCACTGTGTGCTCATTTGCATGTCATTTCCCAGATTCCCTTGCTGCAGTGGAAGCACTGTGTGCTGGGTGATAATGGTGAAAGGCAAGGTTGCAGACCTGTCTAAGACATGCAAATGAGCATACAGTAATATTTCCATTATATATATCTTTTTTTTTTATTGACATAGCGCAGACATTGTACACAGTGCTTTACAAATGAGACTGTACAATACAGGGAATTGTAATACAATAAATGCAAGCAAACATAAAATCAGACAATACGAAAGGTAATCCCTGCTCTGCAGAGCTTACAATCTAATATTTTGATCAATTCACAGTACAAGGACATGTCCCCTGGAAATGTATAGTGAGCTTTTGAAGATCAGAAGCACAAATAGTCCCTACGTCAGGTGTTTCACTGAGAATTTCTCCAGATGTGTATTTTTCATTAAAAAAAAAGACACATTTTGAATACTGGTGGAAGGAAAGTTGGGTTATATTTCCCTCAAACTTATCCCTTCAAATGGTTGCAGCATCTTTCCCTCAGTTAGCTTAGACGGTTCAATTCCCACTTCAACCAGTAGCCGTGTATATACATATGGCCTAATCTGGTTTCCTAATACAATTATGTGTCATTGGAAAACTGTAATAATTTTTTTTCCCTTTCCCCGTGGTCTTTTTAGGGCTGCAGTGCTAACCTGGGCAAAATACAAATATTAAGAATTTTTTATATAACGCTGACAGTGTGCGCGGCACTCGACATGGAGATTGCAGACACAATGAGTACCTGCCCCAAAGAGTTTACAATCTAATCCGGGGCACAGGTAGATAAAGGGCGGATTCCTATAAAGTCAGAAGCAGGTGATCCGTTGAATCTGACTTAGTAGAATAAGTCCCAAAGTTGCAGCCAACAACAGGATTTGCACTGGGAGTTAGGGTTGCCATTGGGGTGTGTGTGTGGGGGGGCAGGGCCGCTGAAAGGGGGGAGGGGGGAGAGTCGGAACAGGTGGTGGATGCTGGGGCCCGGCTGGCATCGGAAGGTGGGCCCTGCCAGAGGTCCGGCAGTCGAGTCCCTGGTTGCCGCCGGGCTTCTCTCTGGCGTCGGTGCACGCTGGAAGCTGAAGTGTAGCTCAGCTTCCGGCGTGCACCGGCATGAGGACGGCCCGGGGTGAGAGAGCCGGGGCCTGGCGGCAACAAGAGGCCTGGCAACCGGACGCATAAGTTGGGCCTGACCTCTTCACAAATTGGGCTGGGCCCACCGGCATGAGAGGCCAGGCTCGTGAGAGTGAGAGAGGCCCGCAGCAGCAGGGGAGAGAAACCATCCCGAAGGTAAGTGTAAGTATGTATTTGGGGGGGATATATTGTAGGAATGTATTTGGTGGGGTAGTGTACGTATGTATTTGGGGGGTAGTGTAAGTATGTATTTGGGGGGGTAGTATTAGTATGTATTTGGGGGGTAGTCTAAGTATTTTTTTGGGGGTGGTAGTGTTACTATGTATTTGGGAGGTAGTCTAAGTATGTATTTGGGGGCGGTAGTGTTAGTATGTATTTGGGGTTAGTCTAAGTATGTATTTGGGGGTGGTAGTGTAAGTATGTATTTGGGGGGTAGTGTAAGTATGTATGTCATGGAACAAGAATCATGCCTGTGTGATGTATCACTATGTTGCCTTTTCCTTCCAGTCTGCCAGTACTCTGGTTGCCGTGGCAACATCTCCAGTCCTTCTAGGTATTGGACTTTACCATTCCTCCCTGTCCCTGCTGACAGTTGATTTAGCCTGCCCTATTCCTGTGTCACAAGCAGGATCCTCTTTCTTTTCATTCCTGACTTGGCTGAGTGAGTACCTTCCTGTCACACTCCCATGGCAAGGCCATCTCTTTCTACCTACCCTCAAAACAAACTCACAACTACACAACATCCACAAGTACCTATATTCTCTGCTGCTTTTCCAATAAAGTGAAGGAAATATTATAGGACTTGGTGTGATTTGGAAAGGGAGCTGAGTTAAGCTATCTGGGGCTATTCTCACATCACACTTGACACTGGCTTCATAATAATGTATTTGGGGGGGTAGTGTTAGTATGTATTTAGGGGGTAGTCTAAGTATGTATTTGGGGGTGGTAGTGCAAGTATGTATTTGGGGGGTAGTGCAAGTATGTATTTGGGGGGTAGTGCAAGTATGTATTTGGGGGGTAGTGTAAGAGTTGGGGTTCCGCAGAATTTCACAATATGATTATAGTTTTTTGTTAACCAAAAGCAGGTTGTAAACCACTGGTGTAGACATTGGCCACTATTCAATATGCTGTAGAGGGATTTTCTCCTTGCTCTGAAAGTTTTATGCTCCAAGGCGTATTGAATAGGGGCATGTGAGCACAGAACTATAATGGAAAGTCATCAATATGTCATGGAGACATTCCTGAAGACAGTATCTTGTATAAAACATTATTTACATCTCTCTGGTGTGTTAAGAGTTAATACCGGATTGTTTACAAAGGATTACATACAGGGAGAAACGCCCATTTAATGAAGAGATGGTGCGGTAATGGCTTTTTGATTATCCCACTGTGTATTAAGTTAAGATATTCCATTGATTCAAAGCCATTTCATTTGTTTCTCTCTCCAGTTGACCTTTCACTTCCTATTAAGGCTTCAGTCCCTGAGGGATCTCTTGCGTTCATTATCGCTGCTCGAATAATACAGACAGGTTATAAGCACAGAATCACAGATCTCGGTACATCAAGGAATAAAGGGGCTGCAGGGAAAGCAGAGATAGAGATCCTAGTACCCGTAGGAATGGGTAGGAGAGTGAGGGAATACAGAAGCTGGATGGATGAGCACAAAGAATTTCCCACAAACCGGGGAATGATTGGGACAGGCTTGCACCTCTTGCACAGGGCGATTTGTTTTTTAATGCATGAAGCATGAAAATAGTCTGTGGCATTCTTAGGACTCCCTTATAAAACCAGGACCAGCAAACACAGACTTGCGGCTTATAGATTTCTCCGGACCACGGTCTACATTGCAGCTGCCATTCTCTATACAACTAGATTCCCTGGCCTAAGGCAATATACTGGTATTGGGTGTTGTAAAGCCAGGACTGGCTCAACCAATGCAAAGCATTGAACAGTATGGTGGAGGTTCACAGCAGGCAGTGATAACCTTTATTGGACCAACATGAGAGTTTAATAGATATTATTGTATGAAAGCTTTCGAGGTGAGGCTGTGGTGCCGAGGAGCGTGCGCCGCTGGCCGTGGGTAGCGGTGCAGAGGCTGGGGTTTGCTGTGGGTGTGGGGGGGGAGGAATGTGGGGAGAGGAGAGGTGAGGCGGCAGCGGCGGCACCGAGGAGCGGGCAGCGTGGGTGAGTGTGACCAATGAGGCGTGCGGGACGGGACTGGTCCACGGACCAATCTGATTGGCCAGAGGGTGAGTGACAGACCAACTGACCAATCAGATTGGCCTTATCAGATTGGCCTTTGGAACAGACATACAACGTTTTGAAAAATATATAGATAGATTATTGTATGAAAGCTTTTGAGTCATCACAAGTTTCTTTTTGCAGTGGAAACATGATAACTTCTTGGTGTATACTGTACCGTAGTAACTCCAGGGCTAGTTCAGTCTTGGAGATTTCTACTGTAGTCTCCAACATACAGTATATACCCCACGTTTTGCCTCTTGCTCCTGATTTGAAGAGACAATGGATGGTGTCTGTATTTCTAAGGCTAAGGGAATAGTCGCAGGCACACTTTGGCTTGCACCTCTAGGGATTGGATACCCAGTTTGGGATAAAAGTTAGCAATTCAGATGTTTGAAAGCAGTGACATACACTCCGCAATGTAACCCCAAGCTGCTGTGTCGCAGACACTGAAGCTTTACCAATGGAAAATACCTAAGCAGCCTGCTTGTACTGACACAAACGCTTGGGCCTTGTCCAGGGTGAGGCCCGCTCGCTAGCGTTCAAGCTCCGTGACGTCAGGCGCTCATGTTGCCCGGGCTATTCCTGGCCAGCTAGTTGCTCAGTGGGGGGCGTGCCCGTGGTGTCAAGTGAGCGGGCCGCCCTCATGGGCTGAAACGCGCATGTTTTGCCTCTTGCTCCTTGAAAACATTCAGCAGAAAACAGGCTTTACTTCCATTGGAAACAGCATAGCTTCATGTTGTAGCCTTGCTTGACTTCGAACACTTCAGTTGCACTTTATAGAATGTGATCACACTTTCACAGCACAACACTGAAACTGCCTGGTATCACCAAGAAGTCTCCCTTATCCTTATTGGAGAACTATTGTCTAATGTAAGTGTGTTTCTACTGAAAATCTACTTATATCGTTCATTGCTTTAATTACCCCTGATTGTGGTCCCTCTTTTCTGTTTATTATTGCACGTGTCCTGGAGTGGTGATAGCTGCTGGCGCCACCCGGCTTCCCGGCCCGGCCGCGGGGGGGATGATGAGGTACCTGGCAACGTGTGAGAGGCGGCGGAGTCGGTTACTTGGCGGTAGGCGGTGTGTAGAGAGGTGAGGTGGAGGAGGGGGGTCGTTTGAGGTGAGGCTGTGGCGCCGAGGAGCGTGCGCTGCTGGCCCCACGATGCAGAGGCTGGGGTTTGCTGTGGGTGTGGGAGGGGGGGTGTGGGGAGAGGTGAGGCTGTGGTGCCGAGGAGCGTGCGCCGCTGGCCGTGGGTAGCGGTGCAGAGGCTGGGGTTTGCTGTGGGTGTGGGGGGGGAGGAATGTGGGGAGAGGAGAGGTGAGGCGGCAGCGGCGGCACCGAGGAGCGGGCAGCGTGGGTGAGTGTGACCAATGAGGCGTGTGGGACGGGACTGGTCCACGGACCAATCTGATTGGCCAGAGGGTGAGTGACAGACCAACTGACCAATCAGATTGGCCTTATCAGATTGGCCTTTGGAACAGACATACAACGTTTTGAAAAATATATAGATAGATTATTGTATGAAAGCTTTTGAGTCATCACAAGTTTCTTTTTGCAGTGGAAACATGATAACTCTTCTTGGTGTATACTGTACCGTAGTAACTCCAGGGCTAGTTCAGTCTTGGAGATTTCTACTGTAGTCACCAACATACAGTATATACCCCACGTTTTGCCTCTTGCTCCTGATTTGAAGAGACAATGGATGGTGTCTGTATTTCTAAGGCTAAGGGAATAGTCGCAGGCACACTTTGGCTTGCACCTCTAGGGATTGGATACCCAGTTTGGGATAAAAGTTAGCAATTCAGATGTTTGAAAGCAGTGGCATACACTCCGCAATGTAAGCCCAAGCTGCTGTGTCGGAGACACTAAAGCTTTACCAATGGAAAATACCTAAGCAGCCTGCTTGTACTGACACAAATACTTGGGCCTTGTCCAGGGTGAGGCCCGCTCGCTAGCGTTCAAGCTCCGTGACGTCAGGCGCTCATGTTGCCCGGGCGATTCCTGGCCAGCTAGTTGCTCAGTGGGGGGCGTGCCCGTGGTGTCAAGTGAGCGGTCCGCCCTCATTGGCTGAAACGCGCATGTGACCAGGGCAAGTCATCAAAAGTCTGTGCAAGCATCGCGCATCCCATGCTCATGTGCACTTGCAGCATGGACCCTACAATTTACTTTCATTGTTATGGAAGCTCTCACCCGGGACGAGGCGTTAGACACTGCTATACACAGTGTAGCTTAGCGCAGCTCCGTTTTAGCTCATAACTAGAATATCAGATATTTGTGTGGATGGAACTTTATGTCCTACATTTCTATTGATTTTCATCTATTCAGGGTCACCAAAGCCTTTAGTGTCTTTTAGAGCAGGGGAGCTCAAACTTTTTCCCTGCATGAAACTTGCTTTGTGTAAGTTTTAGGTGGGATATTTGGGTAAGAATGCAATTATTTTCTTTGCAGGAGTTCGGGGTCCAGAGCTACCGGTAGTACCTTCATTCTACCCGGCATGCAGGCACTATTTGCCGGTACGTGAGTAGAATTACACCGGGGCTGTCCAGCGTCTCCCAGACTCCTGATTTTCGAGCCCCGATATCCTAGTCCTGTCCCTCACAGCCATGAGTCTCCCCAATGTCCTCATGTATTAAAGTATGTTTTATTAGGTTTGATACATTTCTTATAAGGCTCTATGCAGCTTGCCCGGGCATCCAGTTAAGGTGTCAGCAAGTCTGCATAGTGTCCGTAGTTCAAAGGGGAGAGGATGTCCAGAGGTGTGAAAAAGTTTGGTGGTTGAGGGAAGGGTGAATGGCCAAGTCAAGACTTTGTAGTTTCCAGACTTGGTGGAGCCGGCTCTGCGTGGCAATGGTTTAGCCAGGGAGGATGCAGCGAGAGTCTGCTCTCCCTTTGGCTAAAGTCATATGTCCCGCACAGCTCCACTATGACGGTGAGGGAGTAACCAAGCAATCAATAAAGGTATTATGCCCGGCTGGTTACCTCTGAGCCATATTTGGGGGTTTAGAGTGTGAGCTCTTGAACTCATTTGTTGTACATGAAATATATGTGATTGTGCAACAATAAAGAATTTATATTTGTTTTACCTGCCCAGGGGTGCCAGCAAGCAGAGATTGCTAGGCTATGAGTTTCAGGGGGAATTTTGCTGAGAAAGTTTTAGATTGTGCCTAGATAGTCAGGGTCCAGAGTTGCTGGGCGCCCCAATAATGTACCCGGGAGTCAAGTCAGGCAGCCTGGATACATGTAGGCACAAGGCTCCGGTCAAAATCCTGCTCTGGAAACGCTTTTGCGACTCACTGCTTTGACTCCCTGTTTTAGCACAGGCCAGAAAGGTAAGCGGGGCATAGGGGTGTAAAACATCCCCCAAATGGTACCAGGGTTCCCACAGTAACAGATGGACCCCCAGTTCAATGCCCGGTTACTCAGAACCAGTATAGAGGTTCTGGGGGTACTCCAACCATATATGAGGTTGCAAAGGTTTTCAAGAAACCTAAGTCCGGTTTTCAGTTAGATAGAGAAAACAGCCATGAGAATGAACCAGAGCGTTTTTTCATTCTACCCAAAGGACTTAGAAAAAATATGTGAAAAGTATATTTTATTACATGGTGTTTTAATGGTATATATGCATATGCACAGTATTATGAGCTGGGGACTTCCAGGTCCATGGTTCTGAGAGACCCTGTGGCTACCAAGCGTGGTGCCACCAAGTCTGCTCAGGTCCCGGACATGAAAGCCTCAGAGGTTACCAATGTGTGAAAGCCATTTGGGCACCGGGGCTGGGCTCAAGTACTCACGTCCTGGGATGAATGGAAGTCATCGGACCACCATATGCCCCAGATCAGACTGTGAGGAGCCTAACTCAGCGGGTGACTTCTGACTGCCAAGTGGGAGACACACCAATAGGAGAGAGGGGAGGAGCAGAGAGAGAAGTGGGAGACAACAAGGATAGGTCAGGGAGAGAAGAGGAGGAGACAGAAGGATCAGAGAGCGAGATAGCCTGCAGGGAATGGGAGGAGGAGTCAGGAGAGTGACAGGGCTTAGAAGAGGAGCGTGTGGGGGTGCCCTCTGTAAGCTGAGGGTGCGCGCGCACAGGCTGCGTCACCAGGCGCGCGGAGCGCTGCGGGCACCCCAGCAGAGGGAAGCAGAGGACCGGACGGGGCCGCCACCGGAGGTGAGGTACAGGTGGCGGGCATAGAGAGTGTCTGGGAGCGGGGAGCATTGCCGCAGGGGCTCGGGAACCGCGCGGGTGCGCGAGACTTGTGGGGCATGCGCTGAGGCAATGGGGCAGAGAGAGAGGAGGACAGAGCGGGACAGGAGTGGGTAAGTGCAGAGGGATTGGTAAGAGAGGGGACAGAGGAAGAGAAAGAATGGGAAGGAATCCCCTGAACCATCACAGTATCCCCCCCTTGAGGATCGATCTCCGAGCGATCCAACCAAGGCTTAAGCGGAATTTTTTGGTGGAATTGCTGAAGTAATCTTGGGGCATGGATATGACGTGCTGGTACCCACGAACGTTCTTCCGGACCATAGCCCTTCCAGTGGACCAGGAGCTGGAGTTTGTTTTTAGACCAGCGGGAATCAATGAGGGATTGGACCTCGTACTCCTGTTGTCCTAGGGTGGAGACTTGATTGGGTTTCCGAGAGGGAAGAGGAAAATGAGAACTTTGCACAAAGGGTTTGAGAAGGGAAGCGTAAAACACGGAAGGAATCCTCATGGTGGGAGGCACGTCAAGACGGTAAGCTACTGGGTTAATCTTTTCTAATATTTTGAACGGGCCCAGGAATCTCGGAGATAATTTAGGTGATGGCGTTTTAAGCCTGATATTCTTTGAGGATAACCACTCCCTGTCACCAGGTTTGAAAGAAGGCCCAGGTTGCCGATGACGATCAGCTTTGGTCTTTTGTTTGGCAACCGCAGATTGTAGAGTTTTGAGGATTTTTTTCCAAGATTCCTGTAGATTGGCAACATGAGAGTCGGCCGCAGGAACGCCCGAAGGGGAAGGCGAGAGAGGAAGGCTACTGGGGTGAAAACCGAAGTTAATAAAAAGGGAGACTCTTGAGTAGACTCGTTTTTGAGAGAATTGATATCAAATTCGGCCCATGGCAAAAGGTCCACCCAGTTGTCCTGTGAGTCAGAAATGAAGCATCTTAGATATTGTTCTAGAGTTTGATTCATCCTTTCGGTTTGACCATTGGTTTGAGGTTGGTATCCTGAGGAAAACAAGAGAGAGATTCCGAGTCTTTGGGAAAATGCCCGCCAGAATTTAGAGATGAACTGAGAGTCACGGTCAGAGACAATAGAAATGGGAACGCCATGTAACCAGAAAATTTCTTTGGAAATACCTCAGCCAAAGTGGCAGAATTAGGAAGACCCTTGAGGGGAATAAAGTGTGCTTGTTTAGAGAACCTGTCCACTACAACCAGAATGGTGTTCATTCCTTTGGAATTGGGCAATTCTACAATGAAATCCATCGATATATGTTTCCAGGGTTGTTCCGGAATGGGAAGAGGTAAGAGAAGTCCCGAAGGTTTGTGATGGAGTGTTTTACTCTGGGCACATACTGCTGCGGCACAGTTTATTCGAGCATTTGCCCGTTCTGTGCCGCAGCAGTAGCCTGGCGCGCGCCCGAGTGTGACGGGCGCGCGCCGAAGCAGCGGAAGAGCGCCCTCCGATCGGGGCGCTCTCCCTACCGCTGCCGGGTCCGCCGGGTCCCCCGGAACCCCCTGCCGCTGTCCCGCGATCGCGGGACACCAGGGCTCCCTCGGGGAGCCCTGGACGCGCGTGCAGGGGGCGCAGGCTCCCGAAGACGCGTGACCGCGCGTCTATGACGCGCGGCACGCCGAGGGGCGGCCACTAGCAAGCCGGGAAATCTCCCGGCTTGCGGATCTGGCCGCACTGCGATAAAGTGTGTCGCCAGTGTATAGGGCAGGCAGTGGTAAAGTCGAGAATATCTCATCTTTAGCCACCAAAATGTCCATTTAATGAGATCTGCTGTCTGTTTGAAGCCTGGATGACCGACTGCTCTAGAAGAATGACCCCAAAGTAAAATTTTATGGCGAAAGCGTGGGGCTGCGTATTGGCATCCTTCTGGTACCCTGAACCTGCTGGGAATGTGAGCTTGAGCTTTGCTGATTTCGTCCAACACATCGAAGTTGTTAGCGGAAATTATACATTTGGCAGGAAGGATAGGCTCCGTTGTTCCATTAGCTTCGGTTTCTGTGGTGAACTGATGAGAGAGAGCGTCCGCTTTGACATTTTTGGTACCAGGAATATATGAAATAGTATAGTTAAAGCGGGAAAAGAAGAGCGACCACCGAGCTTGGCGGGACCCCAGGCAACGAGCCCCCTCGGTATACAACAATTTTTTGTGGTCAGTGAGAATAGCAACTGGTTCTTTGGAACCCTCCATTCTTGAAGAGCCAGTTTTATGGCCAAAAGTTCACGATTACCAACATCATAATTCCTTTCGGCAGATGAAAATTTCCGCGAAAAAAACCCACAGGGTGAAGTTTCTCTAAGGGGAGAAGTCCTCTGGGAAAGGACTGCGCCGGCTCCTACGTCCGAGGCGTCGACCTCCATAGTGAAGGGGAGGGAGGTAACCGGATGGCGAAGGATCGGTGCGGAAACAAAAGCCTTTTTGAGTACCTCAAAAGCAAGAATAGCCTCCGGGGACCAGGAAGTGGTATCGGCGCCCTTGGTCAATGCGGTGATGGGAAGAGCAATAGAAGAAATTTTTTTGATGAATTTCCTGTAATAGTTGGCAAAGCCGAGACAACGCTGCACAGCCTTGAGTGAATAATGCAGTTGAGTGAATTAGGCAGCGGCCAATCGAGAACAGCTTTCAGTTTTTCTGGACCCATGGAGAAGCCTTGACTGGAGATGATATAGCTTAAGAAGGCAGTAGAGGTCTGGTGAAACAAACACTTCTCCATCTTGGCATATAAGCGATTAGAACGGAGCCTAGAAAGCACTAGTTTGGTATGTTGAATGTGTTCCTACAGACTTTTAGAGAAAATAAGAATGTCATCTAGATAGACTATGACAAATGTTCCCAATACATCGCGGAAGATGTCGTTCATGAACTCTTGAAAAACGGCAGGAGCGTTGCATAAACCAAAGGGCATAACAAGCTATTCATAATGTCCTGATCGTGTGTTAAATGCTGTTTTCCACTCGTCCCCCTCCCTTATGCGAATGAGATTATAGGCGCCTCTTAAGTCGAGCTTTGAGAAGATAGAGGCCCCCTGGAGACGATCGAACAGTTCAGAGATAAGCGGAAGGGGATACCGGTTCTTCACCGTGATCTTATTGAGTTCGCGGACGTCAATGCACGGCCTAAGTGATCCATCCTTCTTCTTCACAAAGAAGAAGCCAGCCCCGGCAGGGGAGGTAGAGTTGTGGATGAATCCCTTCTCCAAATGTTGTTGAATGTAGGACGTCATGGCCTCGGACTCTGGGACGGAGAGGGGATATGACTTCGACTTAGGCAGGATGGTCCCAGGAATCAGATCGATAGGACAATCGTACAGGCGAGGGGGAGGGGAGGTAGAACCTCCGCTTGTACCTTGTTGAACACATCCAAGTACTCATGATACACGGTAGGCAGGATCAATAGATTAGAAGGAACGGAATCCAGGCCAGCAAGCACTGCAACAGGAGACTCCGCAGGAACGACATCTGCGGACGAAGGCCACTGGACAGGCAGAGTACCGGTCCAGTCAATGCGCGGATGGTGGAGTTGAAGCCAAGGCAATCCTAAAATAATTTGCACTGTAGGAGATTGAAAAATATCGAAGATTATTACCTCCTTATGACCGTCAGCCAAGGTCAGTGTGAGAGGAATAGACTCCCAAATTATAAACGCCGGTTGGAGTGGTCGGCCGTCGATGGCCTCGAGGCCAATGGGAGTTTTCCTTCTGACCATGAGGATTTGATTCTCCAACGTGAACTCCTGGTCCAGCAAGTTACCACCAGATCCCGAATCGATGAAAGCTTCGACCTGCAGGAAAAGGTTCGGACCCTCCAAAGTAGCAGGGAGCAGAAACTTCTTTGGGAAAGCTTCGGGGAAAGAGGGGCAAGGAGAGACAGTACCCAGTAGAAGCCCCTCTACCTTTACTGGGTGTGCCCGTTTCCTGGCTTCAGGGGACAATTCTGGAGACGATGTTCCAGAGAAGCACAGTAGAAACAAAGTCTATTCAGACGACGTCACGCTCTCTCCGTGGCCCAAAGTTGCTGACTGACGACCTGCATCGGCTCCGGAGACTCCAGTGCCAGGAGGGATGTTGTAGGCGACCTGTGAGAAACAACAGAAGATGGAGAGCGAGAACAGTGCCTTTCGTGCCGTCGCTCCTGAGTACGCTGATCCATGCGTACGCTCAGGGTAATCAACTCCTCCAGGGATGAAGGCCGGGCATGAGTAGCTAGATCATCTTTCAACGTATCTGAGAGTCCGTGCCAGTACGCGGCGGCGAGTGCCTCATCATTCCATTGGGTTTCAGCGGCTAGCATACAGAACTCAATGGCGTATTTGGCAGCTGATCTTCGGGCCTGTGAAATGTGAAAAAGAGAGAAAGCGGCTGTCTCGCGCCGTGCAGAAGTATCGAATACAAGTTGAAACTCGCATCTGAAGAGAGAGTAATCTTGCGTTAATTCGCTTTTGCGCTCTCATAGGGGGAGGCCCAGGCGAGAGCATCTCCGGTGAGCAAAGCGTAAATATATGCTACCTTAGCACGACCAGTGGTAAACAGGGAGGGGGACATCTCGAATTGCACCTCGCATTGGTTTAAGAAACCGCGGCAGGCAAGGGGTCCCCATCGTAGCGATTCGGTGAAGGAATTCAGGGCCCAGAGCTGGCATAGTTAGTGACTACCGGTGGCGTAGGAGCCATGGGGATCTCCTGAGGAAGAACTTGGCCAATTTCTGGGAGACAGTAGACAACTGGTTACTGACAAATTGTAAGGCCTCTATGGAAATACTTGTACCCACCTCAGGGGGGTCTGCGTTTGTTGGGCTCTGAATAATGTAACGCCTGTATGCCTGCAGACCTGGCAAGACCCCAATACTGAGGTGGGAACGGTATTACACCACACACCCACAGCAGTGGGAGCAAGCCCGGAGTGTGGTATAGCGTTGCTGGGCCTGGTGGAAAAGTGGTTAGAATACTTGCAATGTCTTGTAGGGTTAAACGTAAGAATGGTAATGTCCATGTGCCAATGTCCAGGGGTCCAGAGAGCAGAGTAGTCGAAGTTCAAAGCCAGGTCCAAGGATTCCAGAGGTCAGCAAAGTAGAGTTCGTAGCAAGGTTCAAGGGGTACAGAGAGCAGGGTAGTCCAAGACAAGCAGGGGTCAAAGCCAGGGAAATCCAAAGTAACACAGGAGCAGGATACAATCAGGAACACAGAGGGAGCACAGCATAGGTCAGCACACACAGGGAAACAGGAACTATGCAGAGCAATGATAGAGAGGACAGACAGGGATTATAAAGGGAGACACACCAATAGGAGAGAGGGGAGGACAGAGAGAGAAGTGGGAGACAACAAGGATAGGTCAGGGAGAGAAGAGGAGGAGACAGAATGATCAGAGAGCGAGATAGCCTGCAGGGAATGGGAGGAGGAGTCAGGAGAGTGACAGGGCTTAGAAGAGGAGCATGTGCGCGCGCCCTCTGTAAGATGAGGGTGCGCGCGCACAGGCTGCGTCACCAGGCGTGCGGAGCGCCGCGCCGGGGGCACCCGAGCAGAGGGAAGCAGAGGACCGGACGGGGCCACCACCGGAGGTGAGGTACAGGCGGCGGGCATAGAGAGTGTCTGGGACCGGGGAGCATTGCCGCAGGGGCTCTGGGACTGCGTGGGTGCACGAGACTTGCAGGGCATGCGCTGAGGCAATGGGGCAGAGAGAGAGGAGGACGGAGCGGGACAGGAGTGGGTAAGTGCAGAGGGTTTGGTAAGAGAGGGGACAGAGGAAGAGAAAGAAGGGGAAGGAATCCCCTGAACCGTCACACCGTGACACCAGCTTTTCGAGCTTGCTGTGCACGCCTACTCCTCTGACATCAGCCAGGGACGAGCCCCTCTTTCTATTGGCTGACGGGGAGGAATTCCCATCCTCAGATTGGCTGCTCCTTCCCCTTCCATTCTGGGGATAGCCCAGCGGAGTGTACAGTGTGTAAGGTGCTGACCAAGAGAGGGAGCAAGTCCATCAAAGCCAACCAATGAGGTGAGTCAATGAAGCTGTGGCGGGCTTTTCAAAGTTGCTCTGTTCGAAATAACAGAGCGACCAGCTTCATTTGGAAGCCTGAAAAGTTTACCTCGCAGAGACTATGTACCGACTTTTGCGCCCAAGTTCTCAGAATCGAATGGAGCGGTCGCGGCTAGGAATTGAAGCCGAAAAGAGGACAAGGAGAACCAGGGGTATATCCTGGTCAGGGTAAGCTCATCCAAGCTGGTGCCCTGCACCTAGGAAAGCCTAGATATTTCCCCAAGACCCCTAGTAAGTGTATTTTTTAACTGTTCCTTGTGTATTTCTTCTTGTTGTACGTGGGTTTACCAAAATAAACGCAATTTGTTTTTACTATCTTGTTCTGCCTAATGAACGATCCTGGTAATACTGTATATAAATGGTGAAAAAGTATCTGGTCTCCCGTGACAAGCATTATAATAAAGCCAGAACACTAAAGGCAACATAAACACAAAATAAAGTATGTTGACCACAGGCCAATTTAACAGATCATGTTCCAGGGTTAAAGCTCCCCCTCTCCGCACAAAACAGTGTAATTTTCCTAAGCAAAATTAAACTGAGATGCAAGAATGAAAAACCCAGACTGGCTGTAGAAGAGCCGTGTGAGATCTTAGAGGTTTGTGCGCCTGTATCTAGAACGCTCATACCATTAAAAGTGGTCACAACATGTAACAAACTTTGACTTACCCATGCCTCGAGCTGGACACCTCTTCCATTCCCAATAACCACACCATACAACTTCTTGGGAGAAATTAACGGTCGCAGCTTTTGTTTTGAACAACATAAATATTCCATATTAATCCCCAACTAGGGACTCAGCCAGATTGTGCCGTCCACATATACTGGAGCTCGAGGGATACCCTCAGGTCGTGCTCATCTAGCTATTCATTACCTTAGTCGGAATGCACAGAGCCCCCATCGGAAGGTCACTACCAACTGAGCCTAGTCTGGAATGGAACCACCATCGACAAATTCTACTTGGAAGGTCACCACAATTCCGGCCGCAGCAGCCTGGAATGTTACCATGTTCCCTAACTAAAACACTTCCAAGGTCTTAGAACTCCCACCATTAGCCAATACTTCACCTTGAACCATATATTATGAGAGAAGACACTGATAGCCCGTTCTCGGCTGCCCCATGCCCATGTTGTTCGCCCAGAAGATGACCTCACTGTTGGTCAGCTCCGACCCCAATAGCTCCACCACTGCCACTAGCAGAAAGAGCTCCAAGAACGTTAAGTTCCCCATAAACTCCTGTTGGCCCCACTCCACCGGCCAACGCTCAGCGCACCATCGGTCCTGAAAAAATGCCCCAAAACCCATGGATCCAGCCACATCCGTAAACAGCTCAATCTGCCAACTCTCTGCCACTCCTTGCAACGCCAGCGTATGCCCGTTGTACCACTCTAGGAAAGTGACCCACACTTGCAGGTCCCTCTAACTACTTTGATACCCTAATAAAGTGGTGCTTCAATTTCACCCCTAACATTGCAAATGCCAGTTGCCTCCCAAAGACGCTTCCCATCAGCAGGATACTGGTTGTGAAATTGAGATGGCCCAGCAGAGACTCGAACCACCCCGGTGTGGCTTTCTTGAGCCTCATAAACTTCCTCACCAAAGCCCTTAGCTCCCTCAGCTTCCTGGTCTAGAGACAGTACTGTATCTTCACTGTATCAATTTAAATCCCGAGAAAGCTAATGGTTACTGCTGGGCCCTCTGTCTTGTCCTTAGGCAGAGGAACCCAGAGACATGCCATGAGTTCCTGAAATTCCCACAGTAACCTCCAGTACACATCAGACCCATCCCTTCCTACGAATAGAAAGTCATCCAAGTAGTGCAGGATACCCCCAACTCTGGCTATTTCTCCTAAAGCCCAATCCAAAAAGGAGCTGAATGTCTCAAAGTAAAAGCATGAGCTTGAACAGGCCATTGGGGGGCGTAGATCCACAAAGAATTCCTCCCCCAGCCTGCACCCCAGCAGGTGCAAGCAATCCGGGTGCATGGGCAGGAGACGGAATGCTGACTCTATGTCAGCCTTTGCCATCCATGCCCCCTGTCCTGCCTCCCTTTGAGTTCCCTGGCCCTGTCAAAAGATGCAAACTGTACACTACACAAGTACTTGTCAATCCCATCATTCACCGACAACCCTTCTTGGTATGCCAGGTGACATATGAGACAGAATGAACCCGACTCCTTCTTAGTGACCCGCCTCCCCCCCTCCCCCCTTCAATGGAGTAACTCTCAACCCTCGTAAAGGGGAAGAGGAAAATGGGCATTCTGCTGGCCCCCATCTCCTTTGCTATTTTCACGCGCGCTACCTACATGTGCATCTCCAGTGATTTCAAATTCCTTCTTTTTGTCCGACTTTGTTGGCTCTTTATAGTCCGGCAATAATGTCAATATATCGACATGCTCATCCTTCCATACCCGCACTTTTACTGCTACTGATAGGTGCATCCCAAGCGAGCTAGATAAGCAGAGGTAAGCGTCTCAAACTGGAATCCTGCACCCCTCCTCCTTTTTCTTGCCTTCTGCTGTCACAGACCCTTTTTCTGCTTCCACCACTGGTGCTGTCACTGCCGCCACCCCTTCTACCACCTCCTTTCCCCACCCCCACCGCTGTTACCCCAGCTACTGCACTAGACCAGCTATTCCTGCTACCGCTGCGGTTCCTATCACCACTGGAGGAGCCCCTGAAGGTGCCAACCCTAACTTGTGACAAACTGCCCCCAACATTACCTCCCGCGTCCTACCCACAGCCCTGCGACTGATTCCCCCCGCCCCCATCCAATTCACTGCACCCGGATCTTGCTCTCCCCTATGACCCCATTGCAAAAAGAACTCCCCTAAGGCGTTGAACATCTACTCCCCTGCTCCTGATGACCCTCCTGCACTTGATACACCTACCATGCCGCCCCCATATCCCCTGTACCCTGGCAGAGAAACGACCACTTCCTTCCCCACATTCTCTGCCTCCCCCCCACTCACCTCCTCTTCCCCTGATCCCCCACTACTCATATCCATCTCTCCCTGCCCCCTCCACCCTTGTGTAAATGCCCTAAAATCCGTGACCTAAAATCCGTGACCCAATCCAAATTTGCACCTCCCTGCCAAAATCTTTACACAAAATCTGTCTAATCACCCCAAAATCCACGCTACTTGTTTTAATCCGCACCAAATTGGCCCCTATACCCCAAAATCCGCACTCCCCGCCCAAACTCGCACATACCTCTCAATGTACCCACAATCTGCGCCACTTACTAAATCCGCACTAAACCCCAACTCAACGCCATCCACCATCCGCCGGCGAATCACTGACAACAATAATCCACCAACGGATTCCGGAATCCGCACCCCGCCCACCACGCCAACTATGCCTAAATACACCACCCCTCCCAAAACCAACCCGACAAATCCGCAGACCCCAAAAAAACACCCAATCCGCAATAGTTTGCAAAAACCCACAAGATAAGATTCCCCTTTTTATACCTTCCGCCATCCACCTCTGATGTTTCTCCGCTCTGCCGGGTGATCCCTCCGGGTAAAATCTCCGCCTCACCGCCGAGCACGTGAGCCAGCAGCCAGTCCGGACCGTGCCTCCTCCTGCAGCTTCCTCATCCGTGCGTTTCCACCACTGACATCAAACATCTCTGCTTGGCCCTCCGACCATGTCTGTCTTCCTCCTCGCCGTGCCACCGTCTTAGGGTCAGGATATCAGGAACCAGGAAAATGTGACTTCGCTCCAGTAGATCCTAGAAGAGGAAGCTAGAAACCCTCCACTTGCCCTAAGTACCCCTTACTTAAACCCCTGGCTTCACATCAAAGCACCTTAAGGTGGTGGGGGAGGGGGCCTTGGCATTATATCATGCCGCCCCTTCCTTACGTCCAAGGCTCTCTACTGTTTGTATGTATGTACAGTATGTCTTTATTTATATAGCACCATTAATGTACATAGCGCTATGCAGCACTAATACACGTGACAATCATATAAATAACATACAATACAAATAACACATAATGGGGGAAGAAGTGCTTCAGACATATAAGTAACATTTAGGAAAAGGAGTCCGTGCTCTGAAGAGCTTACAATCTAATTGGTATAAACAAAAAAGAATTAAGCGCAAATAACACCACTTTAACAACAAATATACCGTCCTTAAGAAAGTGCAGCTCCCAAAACAGAACTCAATCCCAATTCAAACAGAAAACGATGAAGAACAGCAGGTGCGCAAATTTCATCAGGACATGGAAGAAACAAAAACACCAATTAGTGCAATATTGTCTAATTCAGCAATAGAGAATTATTATTGGAGACTCTACAGATTTTGCACTCACATGTTAAACGTGATATTCAGGCAATGTGTTGTTAGAAGTAACCAACTTTAATTGTATCTAGACAGGTACTCCGGATCAGCTCAGGCAATATTCCATAAAATAGGAGGGAATATTGCCTGAGCTGATCTGGAGTACCTGTCTGGATACAATTAAAGTTGGTTACTTCTAACAACACATTGCCTGAATATCACGTTTAACATGTGAGTGCAAAATCTGTAGAGTCTCCAATAATAATTCTCTATTGCTGAATTAGACAATATTGCACTATTTGGTGTTTTTGTTTCTTCCATGTCCTGATGAAATTTGCGCAATCAAATTGGTTTGTAGGAAGAACGTACAGAGACAGTAGGAGGGCGTTCTGGTAAGTGCGTCTGCAGGGGGCCAAGGTTTATGCAAGAGGTGTAAAGTATCAGCCACAGAGCTACTCATATGCTTCCTTAAACAGGTGTGTTTTAAGGTGCGTTTTAAAGGTGGATAGAGAGGGGGCTAGTCGGGTATTGAGGGGAAGGGCATTCCAGAGGTGTGGGGCAGTCAGTGAGAAAGGTTTAAGGCGGGAGAGGGCTTTAGTTACAAAAGATTGTTCAATGCCTTCACTGCTGAAGGGGTTAGCAACACAATCCTTTATATCTAAATTAAATAAATAATGGTTGCTTTGTTTTTTGCTGTAACTCCAAATATTTGTGTGTTAGCTTTTTGGTGAAATAAAAAAAAATGGATAGTTATTTCTCGTATGGACACCTATTCAATAAAGCAACGTTCCAGTGTGTGAGAAGAGTGGATCGCTATTCAAGTGAATGGGGCTGAAAGAATCGCCACAAGATGGCTTCACATAATGGCCAGAGACTGCAATGCTTATTCTGTATCTTTGTAAGGCGGCATTTAATCTCCTGCTGTCCGAGGCATTGCTGACTTCTCCAGCAGTGATTGGGTTAAACCGGAACCCTCTGCTCCTCATAATCGCCAGATCACCGCCACCCCGAAAAATAAACGAAGAAAAGCTGATGCTGTTGTTTGCAAATTCAAAAGTAATTGAAGCTTGTTAATCGGATCCCGTTATCAGGAAACAGACTAAGTGACCTCACAGAGCAATTTCACTCCTATAAAAAGATCCGGCTGACAATAAAAACTGAAATGTGATAGGGGAAAAAAGCGAGGGCTGAAATACTGACCGTGAGGTGAAGAAGCAAAGAGGGAATAAAGCTGCCAGCAATATTTACAGCCAAGGGGCTCAGAGGAATGCTGGCACCTTAAATTAGCACAACCTGTGTGTGTGTGAGTGCGTTTCCTGGGGCTGGGAGTATATATTATCTGTGTCTGCGTATCATTAGTATGAGTATTATCTCTGTATTGGCTGCCTATAAGTTACCCAATATTACTTGTGTGTGAGAGTATAAATTGTGTGTCTGCATATCATCGTATGAGGATTTTCACTTGTGTATTGGCTGTCCTGATATTACCTCAATACTGTGTGTCCACATCTGCCGTATAACTCCAGGTCAACAGAGTTACAATGACCCAGTTATACAGTATGTATTCCTATTGGCTGCCTTGGTAATAATTTGGTATAACACTGGGGTGCTCAAGCCCCCCGAACAGATCAGGTTTTCAGGATAACCCTGCTTCAGCACAGGTGGCTCAATTAGTCCCTGCTTCAGCACAGTTGGCTCAATCAGAGGCTCAGTCTTTCACTGAACATCTGATCGAGCCACCTGTGCTGAAACAGGGATATCCTGAAGACCTGTTGGTGGCGGGGGGGCTTGAGGACTGGAGTTGAGCCCCATTGATATAACAGAAGAGATGTGACATAAAAGATCTTGATCTTTATCACAACACTGTTGCCCTAAATGTAGTTGGCAGGTATATACAGTGTCTGAGAATATAAATGGTATTAATGTCTCCCGGCTGCAAAACCAGGACAAAAACACATGCAAAAAATCTGTACCAAATTTATCAATGCAAAAATTTTTTATTGTTTCCCATGGGATAATTTTCCTATTTTGCCACAGGGAAACCCACAACGGCCATTGTGATGTTTAAAATCTATGTTATCCTACAATATTGTCATCATAGGAACTTGAGGAAGTAACTGAGCCCGGGGGAAAAAAGAGTTCTGGTTTGTTTTTAGCCGAAGATACATTTTCATAAGGGGTCCAATGTTAAAATGGACAAGAAGCAAAAGGTGACAGTGTGTGATCACTTGCATGTCATTTCCCAGAATCCATGGCTGCAGTGGAATCATTGTATGCTAAGCGATAATGGAGAAAAGTAGGGTCGCAGACCTGTCTAAGACATGTGAATGTGCTCACAAATGGTATTTTCTTTCGTTAGGGAATATAAGGGACGGTTTCTAAATTATAAGGGATTCAGTACAAAACTCCAAACAGCGGCAGCACTTGGATGCCCAACAAATATAATTTAGCATCCATATTTTTCTGTAATTTGAAACTTTTAGATGATTCAACGGTGAATTGTGATCGTTTCAGGGGGAACATTTGATGCAGCTACAGCAGGATCGGCTGTGAATACTGAAGGGTGGGAGAAGAGCTAATACACTGTTAGTAAGTGTATGTACCAAAAGCTGAAAGTAAATGTATTCCAAATGAATAATTAAAATACCATTTGGTGTTAAAGTGAAATATAGAAACTGTCAGGCTGTGAAAGAGGCAGGGGGAGCAAGGAGAGCTGACAGCATGTGTGCCATGTCCTTATTCAGACAGACGCTATTTGTACCTGCTAATTTTAACTCTTTCATCCTTGAAACTGATTTAATAAAGGGATGTGTGTAGCACAGCAAGGGATCCTTAAAGGGCTTAAAGGAGCAATCAAAGTGCCTTTTGTTTTTAACATGTTTTTTTTTCTTTACCCAGAATTGAAGAAGGGGGTCTCCAGAGCTGAACCCCGTTAATTTCTGCTCCAGGGACCCCCTACTTCTGGTGATACTTACCTCCGAAGTAGGTGCCGGTATCCACCCCAGCGGAGTTAGCTGGGCTTTAAAGTTTAAAGCTCCCACATCACGCAGACCAATAGGAAGCCGAACCTGATGATGTAACAGCTTCGTATTGGCCGGCAAGGACGGGAGCTTTTGACAGCGTGGACCCTGGTAGCCGAGCAGAGCGGCTACCGGCACCAACTTCGGAGGTAAGTATCCCCAGAAGCAGGGGGTCCCCGAAGCTGAAATGAATGGGGTTTAGCTCCGGAGACCCCCTGCTTCAGTCCTGGGTAAAAAATGGTTTAAAAAATGTTTTTGTTTTTTTAAAGGAGCTTGTATTTCCACTTTAAGTGGAAATGAAGGGAAAACGTATTTGCAGAGTAACTATGGAATCGCTTCCTAGCAGTGGCAGAGTAATTGGAGTTAAAGGAACCGGGTTTTACTCCCAATCTGAAAATAGCACGGTTCAGCTCCAGGGGATCCCCCCCCCCCCCCCAATTCCCATTCTTTAAAAGAAAAGTAGGGGTCGGAAGGGCAGGTTTGCCACTTTAAATGAACCCAAGTGGAGTCATTTGGAGCATGCACCTCTTATCATTAGTGTGCCATATATATAGATCCCCCTTCGCCACAACATGGGAAGCCCATACTGCGCATAGAGAAGGAAGGAGTGCGTCAGCAACTTAGACGACACACATATTATCATAGTGTGTATATATATATATATATATATATATATATATATATATATATATATATATATATATATTGGAAGATCATTGGGGAGGCCTTCATCCATATATATATCCTCATCAGCTTCAGCCCTTGTTGATCCACTGCTGGATGAAGGCCTCCCCAATGATCTTCCAATATATATATATATATATATATATATACTGTATATCATGGTTTCTAGTTGTACTGCTATTTTTCCCTTTTTTATGTGTACTATAAATAATGCTACGTTCAAGTCCTCTGTTACACTTAAGAAATTTGACCAACGGCTCACACTACTTACATTTGACGTGGATGTACATACAGGTAGCAAGACTTACTTTGTCTTGCCGCTGTCCGACGACCGCTACTATCACGGCCCGGACGGATTAACGCTGTGGGAGGTCCGATCCAGAAACATGGATCCACCCCCACAAAGCGATTGCGGCAGACACTTTCCCCAGCACCACGGCCGTTCGCTTTTCAGCCCGCGATGCTGGGGACCGTACGTTTTGCAACATCTATATATGGAACCTAAAAATTTGCTTACGGCGGCAAAACTACAAAAACAGCACAAGATCTATAAAAGAACCAAATGCCTGTTGATTTGAATGGTATTTTATTACTTCATAAATAAGGTGCTGTTTGTGCAGCAGTATTGCAGATATTTTTCCGGCAGAGAGACTTGTATTCGTATGGTATATAATGAAACACTTCAGCGTTCGCGATACTTTTGTCTGTGGGGGAAGCGTGCCGCCCCAACTTTAAAAAGTAAACGCCCTGGTATTAGATTTGACACGCCAGGAAAGGATATTTGATCAACAGTCAGGCTGCAGCCTCCTTGATATTGAGCCTCTGCATCTCCCACTCAGAATAGATTGTGAAGGTCTTTCCTGATCTGTATCCCGGCACGCACGCTGCACCCCCAGGCAGGAGTGCCAACGCAATGTGTGTGTCCCTGTAAAAGATATTTAATAAATATGTAAATTAGCTCCTCTGTTTCCCCTCAGGCAGATACCTGTCTGGAATTACAGCAGCAACTTGCTGCGATGCCCGCAGACAGTTACAGACAGGGATCCTTTCTAATCTTTTCATTCATCAACCCCTTCAGTGCTGGAGGGGCCTGTATACTCCGCTCTGCAGGGCACTATGCTACTGTAAATATTATCTCTACTAAGATTTGCTTTAAGAGGTTACATGACAAACTCACTAGGCTCTTTAGTGGGGATGCAACCCAAGTTCTCACTCTCTCTGTGTTTGGTGCTATTGCAGCTAGCATGGCATTTGCTCCCTCCCGATCCCGTCTGCAGAGTTCCTGGATGATGAAGACTCGCCAAAGCCTGCTAGGCTGCTTAGCCCTCTTCCTATGCAATCTGTACGTTTTTCCATAACCGTCATTGGTTCCTGTAGGGGAAATTAAGAGACCATACACTGCAAGGGAGTGTGAGGGGGTGGTGTAAGGAGGGAAGAAGAGAAGAATGGGCAAAGAGACATGGAAGAAGAAGAGAAACAGAAAGAAAGATATTGGAAACAAATGTTTGGGACGGGATGCATCCATAGGAAAGGATCACAGTTCTTGCCATGGGATACATACATCATCGATGAAGTGTAAAAATGTTGGATATGCCAAAAAAGCATAAGAAACCTATTCAGATCTAAGACAAACTCTTCCTGTCTGCCTGGAACCAGTACACAAAAAGCATATGGCGTATAGCAGTTTTGCCTAACAATAGTTTGCACTGTGTTTGGATCAGGGATGTGTCTCTGTCATGATTCCCTCCCGCAGTACTCCTCGTAGACCTGTAGGGGTGCACAGAGGAGTGAGGTTCAGGCCCATAACTGGTAAGGACTAGTACAGTCCTTAAGTCCAGATGCTATCTTAGTTTGGGTATAAAACTCCACCCAGTCTGTTAGTTCTTTGCTTGTCAAACGTTCGGTTTATAGGTCAGGAGTCAGGTTATTCTTTTTTACATAGTGCTGCGACTTTCCCTGTTTCTTTCAATCAGACTTCCAGTTCTACTGATCTTCAGAAACCTTCTTGTTTGTTGTCTTAATTTCCCTACACTATTTTCCCCCTGTTTTATTATTTGTATCCTGCTACTTTTTCTATTTGCATCTAGCACTGCAATTCTTGCAGGTAACCTTGGTTTGTCCTGTTGTTTCCCTTAGCATTAGTTACCCCTGACCTGGTTTGTTCCCTTAGCTACCATAGCCTTTTGCATGTACAGTAGCTCTGCACACTTTGCAGACTCCATTTTGTTTTCCCAGTTTTGTTTTCCTTTAGTATGTAACGGTGTGTTCCCTACCCGGTGGGAGATGTGGCCATTACTACGTATGTGGGGCATGATACCTGCTACCTGAGCTGTCCGCCGATGTTAGTGGGGACACAGGATCAGGTTTCTGGGGTACATTACCCACGTGGTTCTTTAGCAGTGCAACGCCTCATCTGCCCGAGGCTCCAGATGTATGGAGTTGACCTCCCACAGTAGAATTACTCCCTCTCCTCCCAGTAAGATCACACACCAACCAGGCAGGTGGTATATGCAAACAGGAATGGTCTTTATTGGGTCAGCACTCAACAGCACGGCAGGGGTTTGCCAAATACAGTCTCACTGAATCAGCTACCCAGCTGGAAGATAGTCCCTGGACAACCACTACGGCCACGAGCACCGCAGCTGTCCTGGTTTTTCCCAACCCCTCTATCAGGAGCCAGGGTATAGGTGCAAACTCACTCTCCCCCAAGGGGAAGAGGATCAGAGAGGGCCCCAATCTCAGCACTATGCTGTGTGACCTGCCTCTCTCAGTGGGGAGAGTTTGGGCGGCAATCTCCTTAAGTACAGCCAGAAGGAGGGCACAAGGTCTGACCCCTGATTGGGTATACTCAGGCCTAGCTGACACTGTCTACCCCGTCACTCAAGAGCACTGCAGGAAGTGGGGAACACCCATGATTTCTACTGGCACCTGTTCTTACCAGGACTTACTGCCAGGAGGGCAGACTGGTAGTCAGAAAACCAGTCCTGGCTACAAGTATAACAACAAACCCTGTCAGCTTTAAATGTATTTCAGTCTCCTGTCTATTGTGTATCTCCATAATACTTCCGAGGGTCCTATACACCATGATAGTCGCTCATCTAAGTACTTGTAACAAGTACAATTAGTACTCTTAAAGATGTTCACTACCCCACCTCTTTTTCATTTCTGATTTTAATTTATCCTAAGAAATCATATGATTTAATCACGTGCCCATTATCTTATGGTAGGCAATCTTCACAACCCCAAAGGATCTCACATACTCAAGCAAATATCTTGGAAAAGAAAGGGTGAGAATCACTGAACAATTTGTTAAAAGATTTAAGCAACCATAGCAAATTTGTAGATCATTTTTATAGCTTAGACATGCTAATTTGTTACACACAACTGTAAAATAAAAACAACAACAAAAAAACTGCTTTATCTAGGAATAAAGTCCCATTGTTTTTAACTTGATTTCTTTTTTCTGCAACAATACACAGGGTGTTTTGCATTCTCTCTCCGTCCTGTGTGCCTTTCTCTACGCCAGGCCTCTCCATCTTTACCCTCCCTCTCCCTATTCCTCATTTACGTTTCGTGTCTGTGCGCAGGGAGGCAGCAGCCGCAGGCCACAGCTCATCACTTCAAAGGCGCGAAACGCAGGCAGTTAGAAGATTGCTTCCTTTTGTCCAGGAGAGAAAGAGCGAGGAGGGGCGGATGATGGGAGAAAAGACTTGCAAGAGAAGCAAGCTTCACTCAGCAGCTTGCCCGCGTTGGGGTTTTCAAGTGGTGACATTTGTTTGGTGTTTTCTTAATCTACAATTGGAGAACGGAACTGTGGCTGCTGTCCCAAGGAGAGCAGAAACAGCAGCTGGCTGCTAGACCATGAAGTATGTACACTGCACCAATCAGATGCACAGAACAAGCACAGCAGCCGGATCCCATGATCAGCGTAAACAAATCTCGGCTTCTGCAAGCAGTAGATATTCCAAATATAATGCTCTCTCTTCCATGCAAATGACTCCCAAGCAATGCTAAGCTAGGCAGAAAGCAGACAAATAAGCGCCTTGCTCCTGGGGAAAATTGACACCCATGCAAAGCACTTTTTAAATTACAAGAATATGTAGGGGAAGGTATGGGACACACACGGTATGGGATACTTTATAAATAAAGACATACATACATACACAGCACACCCAACTCCCAATATATAGAGCACCTTACTCCTGGGAGCTCAAGAAATAATGTACCCTGTTTCTGGAGCAAGCAATAACACCCTGCTGCAGAGAGAACAGAACACGAATAGCACCCTGCTCCTGGAAGCATGAGACACACACAGCACCCTGCTCCTGGGAGCGCAGAACACACACAGCCCCCTGCTCCTGGGAGCGCAGAACACACACAGCACCCTGCTCCTGGGAGCATGAGACACACACAGCACCCTGCTCCTGGGAGCACAGAACACACACAGCACCCCTGCTCCTGGGAGCACAGAACACACACAGCCCCCTGCTCCTGGGAGCGCAGAACACACACAGGACCCTGCTCCTGGGAGCACAGAACACACACAGCCCCCCTGCTCTTGGGAGCGTGGAACACACACAGCCCCCTGCTCCTGGGAGCGCAGAACACACACAGGACCCTGCTCCTGGCAGCCCAGAACACACACAGCCCCCCTGCTCTTGGGAGTGCAGAACACACACAGCCCCCTGCTCTTGGGAGTGCAGAACACACACAGCACCCTGCCCCTGGGAGCACAGGACACACACAGCACCCTGCTCCTGGGAGCGCAGAACACACACAGCCCCCCTGCTCCTGGGAGCGCAGAACACACACAACACCCTGATCCTAGGAGCGCAGAACACACACAGCACCCTGCTCCTGGGAGCATGAGACACATTCAGCACCCTACTCCTGGGAGCATGAGACACATACAGCACCCTACTCCTGGGAGCATGAGACACACAGCACCCTGCTCCTGGGAGCATGAGATACATACAGCACCCTGCTCATGGGAGCGCAATACACATACAGCACCCTGCTCCTGGAAGCATGAGACACACACAGCACTCTGCTCCTGGGAGCGCAGGGTACACACACAGCAAACTGGTCCTGGGAGCACGAGACACACGCAGCACCCTACTCCTGGGAGCACAAGACACATACAGCACCCTACTCCTGGGAGCATGAGACACATACAGCCACCCTGCTCCTGGGAGTGCAGAACACACACAGCAAACTGCTCCTGGGAGCATGAGACACACAGCACTCTGATCCTGGGAGCACAGGACACACACAGCACCCTGCTCCTGGGAGCACAAGACACATACAGCACCCTACTCCTGGGAGCATGAGACATATACAGCACCCTGCTCCTGGGAGTGCAGAACACACACAGCAAACTGCTCCTGGGAGCATGAGACACACAGCACTCTGATCCTGGGAGCACAGGACACACACAGCACCCTGGGACCATGGTACCCACACAGCACCCTGCCCCTGGGACCGTGGAACCCACACAGCACCCTGTCCCTGGGAGCACAGAACACACACAGCACTCTGCTCCTGGGAGCGTGGAACACACACAGGACCCTGCTCCTGGGAGCACAGAACACACACAGCCCCCTGCTCCTGGGAGCACAGAACACACACAGCCCCCTGCTCCTGGGAGCGTGGAACACACACAGCACCCTGCTCCTGGGAGCATGGAACACACACAGCACCCTGCTCCTGGAAGCATGGAACACACACAGCACCCTGCTCCTGGAAGCATGGAACACACACAGCACCCTGCTCCTGGGAGCGTGGAACACACACAGAACCCTGCTCCCTGGGAGCACAGAACACACACAGCACTCTGCCCCTGGAAGCATGGAACACACACAGCACCCTGCTCCTGGGAGCACAGAACACACACAGCACCATGCTCCTAGAAGCATGGAACACACACAGCATTCTGCTCCTGGAAGCATGGAACACACACAGCACCCTGCTCCTGGAAGCATGGAACACACACAGCACCCTGGTCCTGGAAGCATGGAACACACACAGTACCCTGCTCCTGGAAGCATGGAACACACACAGCACCCTGCTCCTGGGAGCATGGAACACACACAGCACCCTGCTCCTGGGAGCATGGAACACACACAGCACCCTGCTCCTGGGAGCGTGGAACACACACAGCACCCTGCTCCTGGGAGCATGGAACACACACAGCACCCTGCTCCTGGAAGCGCGAGACAATGTAAAATAACAACCCACAGGGAGCTGTGCACTAAGCAGACAGGAGCTGTGCTACTTAATGCCCCATCGTCTGATTTACAGTCACAGAGAAACATCATAAAGCAGCAATGAAACCGCTGAATCTGCCCATAAATTGTTAATCCAGCAACAAGCTGCAGAGATGTGACTACAGAGAGAGGGAAACAGGGAAGAGAAGAGAGAGGGCAGAATAAAGGGGACAATAAAGATAAGAGTGAATCCAGAGGAAGGTGCAGCCAGGATTTGAGAGCTAAATATTTTACATAGCAATTTGTGTCTCCATTTACCGTCACCTCATGGAAAGTGCAAACTCACACTTTGTACATTACAATTGTCACAGATCTAAAGTGCGAGGTAAGGAACAGTCACATAACTATGGCTTTGAGTTTGAGATATATGTGTAACCCTGTTTCCACCACCCCATCTCAGATAGGGTCTCCTAGGGAGTCTAATGCTCTGGCTACATGTCTCAGTGTGATGCGTACCTGTTGGCAGCAGGGGGCCCTGAGTCTCCCGCGATGACATGGAGGAGAACAGGACAGGCTTCTGGGGTTGTGCCTCCGTCTTCTCTACTGGTGCAGCGCTTCCATCTCCTGCAGCCCCCAGCAGTATGGGGTGAAGTACCTTCAAGAGAGTTCTCTTCTGCTCCTCCTGATACACTTCACTCTCAGGCAGGAGTTTGTATAAAAGTGCAAGCTCTTTATTCTCTCTCTTATTTACAGCAGGCTGTCCTCCTTTAGGATGTCCACAAGCATGGGGTGCACACTCTCCCTTCCCGGAGGGAGGCCTCAAGCCTGCCAGTCCTGGCAGCTCGGTCTGTGTCACCCTTGTCCCTTCCACTCTCAGGACAGACTCTCAAAGACCACTAAATAGCAAGTGGCAATACCCTAAGTAGCTCCAACAGGCACTGCCCCGTGTCTCTTGATTGGACACAGAGTCTGGTGACCTGCCTTCACTGCCTCATTGTACTGCCTGAAGTAGGGAAAACCCATGATTACTCCTGGCAAATCTGCCATGCAGGGATTACTGCCAGAGGAGGATAGAATAATAGCCCAAACCTACCAGGGCTACATATGTATCTCTATCTCATGTGATGTCGCAACGTAAATTGCCGCTATAGCCTACTCAGTCTAATGGGAAATCCGCCCCTGTCTCTACATACACTGGCGACACACTTTATTCGAGCTTGGCTAGTCCCACGAATTCGGGTATACCCGGGTGTATTGAGGTTTGTGACTGTTTTCTGCCCGAGTGCATTGAGGTATTTTCCAAGCAGGGATTGAAGCATTTTATTCCCGCTGGCTGCAAAACTGCACAGTATATATATATATAATGCATTACAATTCATGAATTTATGCCATCTGGTAGACACGCGAAGCATTGCAGCCTATTCAATCCTAATCATTATCATTTAACAGATCAGCCGCCCGTCAGCCAGGCATGAACCCAGGCTGGGAAGGCAAACGCAACGGGGCTTGTCAGAGGTGAGGAGCGGCGCATTCCAGGTATCTGCCAGGTACATACTGGGTATTTGCTCGAATAAAGTGTGTCGGTACAGTACAGTACCAGCATATATTCCCAACAGTGGTTAGTGCACCATAAGGTGCTTTTTTTGAGCCTCTTGTATTCTTGCTTTGTGTTGTTAAAAACAGTCACAGTCTTACATGCAGAAACTGAAACCTCACATTCCAATGCATGTACAGTATGTACAGTATGTATGTATGTATGTATATCTTTATTTATAAAGTCCCATCCATGTACATAGTGCTTCACAGCAGTGACACGCGTAACATAATAGTATAACACATAATGGAATAAGTGCTTCAGACATGAAAGTAGCCATAGGAAAAGGAGTTCCTGCCCAGAAGAGCTTACAATCTAAGTGGTAAGTGTGGAGAACTTACAGAGACAGTAGGAGGGTGTTATGCTGAGTGCGTCTGCAAGGGGTCATGGTAAATGCATATTATTCTATAGCGACTTCTTTGTCGCTGTGTAATCTTTCCTCAGATCTCAAACAAATCGAGGACTCTTTCTTCATGTGTCTGAGGCTTTGTGGTCGGTTGTGTATCCAGGTCTGTGTAGGTGATCCGAGCCCATACAGGCACCCAAACACACACTGAGCTGCAGAGGTCTCTACACTTGAGAAAGGACATTTTTCTAGGGTTGCCAGGTGGCTTCTCCAAAAATACTGGACACAATGGCGAAAGGTGTGATGCGCTCAACACACACACACCCCTCTCAAAATGGAAGAGGCCTTGCAAATGCAGGTGAATGCTGACGACGAAATAATAAAACTAAAACATGAAGTTCAGCTCCTCAAAGAAGGTCAAGAGGACCGTGAAAATAGAGAAAGAAGGCAAAATATCAGAATTAGAAACATACCTGAGTCTCTGTGGAAGAACTTAGCTAATTTCTCGTCAGACTCTTCTCTACAATCGACCCAACCTTAGAAGAACGCGATTTAGAAATGGATCAGGCTCACAGAGCATTAGAACCATATCAGAAGACCCTAAAAAGGCAAAAGATGTGATAGTGAGACTCCACCATTACACTGCAAAAGAAAAGATTGTTAACTGCTGCAGAATAAAGGATGACGTCACCTTTGAGGACTCTACCTTACAAATTTTCAATGATCTTTCAAGGGTTACCGTGGCGCGTCGACGAGAATTAAAACCGCTAACCTCAATCCTGAGAGAAAAAGGAATCAAGTATAGGTGGGGTTTCCCATTCAAACTCTCAGTGATAAGGAACGGAAAACAGATCACCTCCGGTATCCCGAAGAAACAGAGAATTTTATGCTAGCACTCGGCATACTGTATCACTATCTCAAGCCGCCAGCGACCCACAAGCGCAGCCGAAACAACAAAGAGTGAATCGTCAGGGGGGACCCCCTCGTACATCAGAAAGCCTGGCTGGCCATAACCAGAACCAACAAAGACCAGTCAAGTGAACCCTCTAAGACCAGCTTCGTGACACCCAAAATCAAGATTATGGAAACAAATCTCCTCCTTTTGCACTTCCGACTTTCCTTTTCCATCAAATAGAGTCTCTCTACTGAGCTCTTGGACAAAGCTGGCCATAACACCACAAAATCAGATTGACTATCCCGGCAGTTTGGGGCCTAGGGAAATCTGCCCCTGCTCAACATGACCTGTGGTTTTCAGGTTTTCAAGCTACTTAGGCTTCTAGGTTTGTGGGATGTCAGTCTTCATCTCATAGCTGAACTGTCAACTTACCAGCAGAAATGTTTTCATATTGTATTAAGCACATAGTAGCGAGAAACTACAAACTGTTTACTAGGTAAAAGATAGAAACAAGTTCAATTTCAAGAAAGAATACAGACAAGTCGTGTTACCAGTTTTTCACAAAACTTCTTTCATAGATATCTTAAGAATATCTTGTTTAGTTATAAGAACAAGTTATAAAGGTCCTCAGGTTATATCTTTATTTCTAAAACAGAAAGAGAATCCCTGCTCTTTTCCCTTTGGGATAGCAATAATGGGGAATGTGTATATATATGTATGGTGTAAATACTTATAAGAAAAAAGGAGACTTTTGGTATACATCCTTTGATCAAATAATGCCAAGCCTGCTCACCACGTCAAGGTAAGTCTCAATATCAGGTCCCTATGCTAAATACATACTAATGTTATGTGAAATAAGCCCAGAAGGGGTTAAAATATCAAAGCATATGCTTATGTAACGGGTATTCCCCCACCCAATCCCAAATAGGGTCTCCTAGGGGAAATGCTGCTCTGGTTACAAGGCAATATAGTGTGGCGCACCTGCTGGCTTACAGGACTCCTGAGTCTCCCGCTTGATGGTATTTTGGGGAAGGTCAGGACAGGCTTCTGGGGACATACCCAGTACGTACTCACGGTGACAGTCCCTCCATCTATTGCAGGCCCCAGGATATGGGGTGGAATCCCTGGAATAAAACGTCCCACTCAGGGATGAGAGATTCCAGTCTCACAACCGCTTCTTTATAATCAGGAACACTTTATTGCACCAACAGCATTCACTGGAGCAGCATACACAGCAGTACAGGAACACAGTAACACAGCAGTACAGGAACACAGTAACACAGCAGTACTTCTCAGAATGACCCTGGCCTTTCACTCCCAGTCAGGGCCCTGGAAGCAGGCCTAGCTTTTCCACTACCCCCTATCAGAGTAGTGGGAACAGTCTACCAGCCTGTCCCAGGGGGAGGGCCTCAAGTCTGCCAGGTCCCTGACAGCTCGGTTAGGTAAGACTCAGCTCCTCTCAGGGTAGGAGCAACTGACTCAATACAGAAAATGCAGATCATTAAGACAGATACAACAAGAGCCCGCACCTGTCCCTTATTGGACACAGGCCTGACTGCACTGATTTCTCTGCCTCACTGATCTGCAGTGAGTGGGGGAGAACCCATCTTAACTCTAGGCAAACCTGCCCTTACCAGGGATTATTGCACAGAAGGAGGACAGAATAATAGCCCAAACCTACCAGGGCTATACTCTCCCTCTGGTGGAATCCAATGGTCCCCACTTGGACCTAAATTTGCGTGTCCATCCTGCAGGTGAACAACCTATTCAAAACAAAAGAACATGACATATTATTCACCATAATACAGTGTTATTACATTTGCATGTTATACCCCCTCCTTAGATGGTGACACAAAAAAACTAGGATTACTCCCAACGTGGAGAATCTGCTACTAACAGTAATACCTGGGATCAGGTTCCTTTTCTACCCTACCCTCAGGATATGTATTCACTGGTACTAACTATACCCTTTTAGGGTGGCCTGCGCACAGCATGGTCCACTGGGTTTGGAGCAGAAATACCATAACACTCTGGGTGGCATACTGGACACCTACAATCATCCCATAATTTAGACGTGGGTGCTAATGGTCAGAGAGGATCATGCCCATACACTTTCTCAAGGCATCTCCTGGAGATGTAAGGCACCCTTTCTTCATTATACCAATTCTCTAGGGAGCTATTAGTATCCCAATTTTCCTCGTCTGATCTTTCCTCATCATCAGAACTATATCCCCTGTCCTCATCAGTGGAACCCATTTCAAACTCAATCCCCCCCACTACTGAGTGGTGAAAATAAAGTAATGACTTTTGGTGATTTCTGACAACTCTGCCAGACACTGGAGGCACATAGGGTTTTACCCGAGCAACAGGCACAATATGAACAACATCATTACCCAAATCCCCAGAGTCCTGAACCAAACCCACCCAGTCCTTGTAATCAGTGAATGGGTTGGGGACCCCCTGTTCACCCAATGACCTGTGGTGACTGTATCTGGAATCCGAACCAGATGGGACAGGGACAGGGGCAATGGCAGGGGTAATGGGGCCAGAGACTGGGGCATAGGAAGCAACAGTGTCCGGGGCAAAGTTCTTGGCTTCAGCTAGGCCACGGCCTACTGCAGGGGACGTTGGCTGCTTGGACGCAGCCACGACAGGCCAGCGTTTCCCTCGGCCTACCACCCTGTAAATGTAGTGGTCCATTTCTCGCCTGGAGAGGGCGCTACTCACCGGAGCGGTCGCAGCACAGTCCCAGTCCGCTCCGGAGGTCACCTTGTAAGTGACGTCATCCTCTCGCGAGCTCGCGTCATCTTGTGTCAAGTCCCGCACAGGAAGTACGTCATCCACAGGACGGGGTACCGGGAGCTCGACGCTGTCCTTCATGCGGAAGTAGGCGCTGAGATGGGCCTCCTCTCCGGACTTCTCTGCCGCAGCCTTGGTCGGAGCCTCTTCTAAGGCCTCCTCCATCGGAGCCCGCTCCACATCAGAAGGTAAGTGGATCTCTTCTTGCAGCACCGCTGTAGGGGTCCGCCGGTAGGCGCATCACCCCCGCTGAACTGCTATCACGCTCGTCGTCCGACGATGCAGGTAGGGACATCTCCGCAGGGGAATGATATTGGGTCCCCTCGCAGTCACTGACGGCAATCGGCACGAAGCGGTCGTGCTTCTGCGCCACCAGCGATAGCGATCCCCATCCTCCCTGGGCAGTCACTGTCTCTTCCTTGGGTTCCACCATCGTGAGTTCCGCCTCTGGAACCAGGGTGCACGGACCCCATGGAACGTGTGTTGGGGCGCACAGGCCCTCCGCATGGGTAGCATCGACATGGCCCACATCGCATAGCATAACCGCTGGGTCATCAGGCTTTGCTGACACCAGAGGACCGGCTCTGGCCTCGTCAGGTTCGATCACCTCACCCGGTAGCATTTGGGTTACGGTCTCTGGAACTGGCTCGGGCCTTGTCTCAGTCGTCGAGGCTTGGTACACCCCAATGGTAGGCACTAGCGGGCTAGACACAAGATGGCTTGCCTCATTCACAAACAAAATAGCCCCCCAAACAAGGTCTTCTCCCAGGCATGTACAGTCAGGGCCCAAACACCGCAAGCTGGTGATCCCATCAGTGAGTACATCCAGGAAACCTTCTGGCAGCGAGTAATAGGCAAAGTCCATATCACCTGCTCTTACTTTATGTATACACGGGCACAAAAGAAAGGGGTAACTCACTCCTCTGGCCCACCATGTTCCATCAGTCTGAGGTTGCGGCAGCTCGCATCCAGCTCCTCCTTCAGTTTGGGTAAAGCTCTGGGATTGTCTCTCATTGTGCCCCCTCCCTCTGGTGGAGATTAGAGGAGGGGCACTCGGTAGTAAGGCGTGACTCTGGCTTTCACTGTAACCCCTCCCTCTGGTGGAGATTAGAGGAGGGTCACTGGGTGTCATGATGAGGACTCTTTGCTGAGCCAGTCACAGGGCAGGGGGCCGCGGCTCCTGCTTTCGCGCCACTTCCTGCACATAGGCGGGGCTCTAGCTTTCGCGCCAGACCCGGCCAAATCTCTGCAAATACTCTGCTCACAGTCTTTTTGCACGCAGCACGTGCGCCATCCAGACTCGGCGGGAACTGCCATTTTAGCTTCTTCGCACCGCGCGGTGCACTATCGCATATAGCAGCCGCCATCTTAGGTGAACCCACAATTTTCACTGTAGCGCAACCCTCACTGTTTGGCAGGGAACACGCTCTCTTGTGAACACTGCAATACATGTAGCTTCTGGCAAGTGGTAAACTCAGCATACCCCAGGCTAGGCAAAACTCTTTCTTTGTATACTGCACACGATGACAGTCCATACACGTGCTCTGCGGTTCATAGTCTGGCTACTGGCTAGTAGTACTCTGGGCTCTTCCCTGTGCAGTATTCGTGTCTCCCCCTCTTGGCTGCCAGTATCGTGGGTCCTATCCAGGGGTCCCTCTTAACTGCGTTAACCAAGCCACCCCCTAGGCATCCTGACTACCCGCCTCAGGTTTGACTAGAACAGCAATATCCTTGTCTCCAGACCTATTCACCCTTTAGGGCAGTCTAGGGCATGCTTTGCGAGGTTTTTCGTTCTCCTGACTACCCCTAGACTTCCCCCTTTCAGCAGCACTTGTTCTGGAAGCATACTTTCAATCTTTCTGTTTTGCGTCGCTGAAAGCCTGTCCCGATTCTCTCAGCAGTACCTCCAATTGTAACGGGTATTCCCCCACCCAATCGCAAATAGGGTCTCCTAGGGGAAATGCTGCTCTGGTTACAAGGCATAATAGTGTGGCGCACCTGCTGGCTTACAGGACTCCTGAGTCTCCCGCTTGATGGTATTATGGGGAAGGTCAGGACAGGCTTCTGGGGACATACCCAGTACGTACTCACGGTGACAGTGCCTCCATCTATTGCAGGCCCCAGGATATGGGGTGGAATCCCTGGAATAGAACGTCCCACTCAGGGATGAGAGATTCCAGTCTCACAACCGCTTCTTTATAATCAGGAACACTTTATTGCACCAACAGCATACACTGGAGCAGCATACACAGCAGTACAGGAACACAGTAACACAGCAGTACAGGAACACAGTAACACAGCAGTACTTCTCAGAATGACCCTGGCCTTTCACTCCCTGTCAGGGCCCTGGAAGCAGGCCTAGCTCTTCCTCTACCCCCTATCAGAGTAGTGGGAAAAGTCTACCAGCCTCTCCCAGGGGGAGGGCCTCAAGTCTGCCAGGTCCCTGACAGCTCGGTTAGGTAAGACTCAGCTCCTCTCAGGGTAGGAGTAACTGACTCAATACAGGAAATGCAGATCATTAAGACAGATAAAACAAGAGCCCGCCCCTATCCCTTATTGGACACAGGCCTGACTGCACTGCTTTCTCTGCCTCACTGATCTGCAGTGAGTGGGAAGAACCCATCTTACCTCCTGGCAAACATGCCCTTACCAGGGATTATTGCACAGAAGGAGGACAGAATAATAGCCCAAACCTACCAGGGCTATACTTTCCCTCTGGTGGAATCCAATGGTCCCCACTTGGACCTAAATTTGCGTGTCCATCCTGCAGGTGAACAACCTATTCAAAACAAAAGAACATGACATATTATTCACCATAATACAGTGTTATTACATTTGCAGGTTCTATCCCCTACTTAGATGGTGACACAAAAAAACTAGGATTACTCCCAACGTGGAGAATCCGCTACTAACAGTAATACCTGGGATCAGGTTCCTTTACTACCCTACCCTCAGGATATGTATTCACTGGTACTAGCTATACCCTTTTAGGGTGGCCTGCGCACAGCATGGTCCACTGGGTTTGGAGCAGAAGTACCATAACACTCTGGGTGGCATACTGGACACCTACAATCATCCCATAATTTAGACATGGGTGCTAATGGTCAGAGAGGATCATGCCCATGCACTTTCTAAAGGCATCTCCTGGAGATGTAAGACACCCTTTCTTCTTAGACGGACGGGGTGAATGAAGCGCCCAGGCCCATTGCAGCAGGCCACCGAGGGTGCAAACTGTTTTCAGGGGTGCGGTCGGAGCCGCTGGTGATGGCACCTAACGAGCTGGGATACCCCCTCTGGGGGGTAGAAGTGGCCAGTGGTTCGTTGGGGTCCACTTGCACTATGGGACAGCGTACGCCGGGGGCCTCAGGCAATAGTAGTACCAAGGGCAGAGCTTCGGGGCATATGTCCTGTTCTGTGACATATAATATTTTGCGCCACAACTGGTCCCGATCATAGTAGTGGTCTTGCACTCGGGCAGTGTCCATAAGCGGGAGTTTTCTGACATGGTCTGCTACAGTGCCGAGTGAGAGAACGGCGGGGACATGCCCAAGGCTAAAAACACGTGTCAGAGGGACCTCATGCCGCTGGGCCCACTTGCGCACCTCAAGCGGCAAGGGCACAGACATGGTGGAATACTTGTTGCACAATTGATTAAAAAATAGCACACCCTTACACTTATATAACCTAGTGCAGTTAAAAACTGGTATATACCAGTACAGATACTCACATGTCTGCAAGTGAAGTGAAATAATGGGACCTTGCTTTGGGATTATATACCTAGAAGAGGAGGGGCTGGCCTGCCACAAACTGCTCAATAAGCAGTTGCAAGTGATTGGCTAAATATATTAAATTACACCGTAGTAGTGTTGCCCTCTAGGAGCGTGCTGCTAAGGATTAAAATTGGCCCAACAAATAATGTAAAACAAATATAATCACTGCGCTTCTCCGTATAAGGAGCATGCAGCTAGTGAAGGAATTGACTTTAAAATCAGCCCAACAAATAATGTAAAACAAATATAATCACATTCCCCATTGATTGCTATCCTAAAGGGAGAAGCGCAGGGATTCTCTTTCTGTTTTGCACATTTGTATGGCCAATTCCTTCACTAGCTACATGCTCCTTATACGGAGTGTGGCACAATAGTGTGGCACAATAAATCTTTCTTATTCAGAAATCTGTGGAGCGCTGGATCCCTTCTTTTCCTCCTTATACGGAGAAGCGCAGTGATTATATTTGTTTTACTATATCTTTTTTTCTGCCTGTCCTCTTTGTTCCCCACTAAAAAACTCATTACTATATAAGGTTTATAAGAAACCTAATTCGGTGGAGACCAATCGGTAGCATATAGAGGCAGAGGTATGCAAGTTATTCCGTTAAGTTATGAGTGCAAAGTTATTTAAAATCAGCTAATGATTAATAAATGTATACGCGCTAAACGACAACCAGGCCGAGTTCTTGAGGAAGGTTCTCGAGACAATAGAACCCCAATGGCTATCCTCTTTGATCCTAGGGGGAGATATGAATATGGTTCTATCCCCAGATCTAGATAAATCTACAACCCCAGGCCAGGCCCACTCCACCGTAGTTGGAAGAACTTCAAAAATGTTCAAGGAACTAGTGAGAAATTTGCTTTAGCCGATGTATGGAGAGCTAACCACCAGGGTCAAAGAGACTACTTATTCTATTCAACCCCACACACTCTCGGCTCGATTATTTTCTAATAACCAAAAACATTCTTAAAGCTACGCTGCAATCAAATATCGGACCTATTACTTGGTCGGACCATGCTCCGATCGACATGAATGACAGCCCCTTTCTAAATGTAACCTATTTCATTGGATGTTAAACGAATCTCTTCTAAAATACCCGGAAGTTGTGAAAAAATAAAATCTTCCCTAGAGGAATATTTCAGTCTTAACAAAGGTTCAGTAAATTCTCCTACAATGTTGTGGGAAGCCCATAAAGCTACCATATGAGGAGTCATAATCTCTATAGCCACCCATAAGAAGAAAACCAGACTAAAATTGAGTAAAGATCTGACAGAAAAGATATGTAGCCTAGAACAAGAACATAAAGCAGGACCATCAAAGGTTCTGTATAAAGCGTTGACCTAAGCAAGAATAGAACTTTAAAAAAATACTAGAAGAGCTCGAAAAAGCACTAAACTGGACTAGACAGCTATATTATGACAAAGGTAACAAGGCATGTGATATTGTGATAGTGACAAAAGGCGCTACACTATAAGTGATCACTAATAATAACGTGACAATATAAAAGCAATATAAGCTGTGAACAGTGAAAAATAAACGTGTAATTAACGTGACGAATAAATAAAGATTGTAACTCCCTGCTCAAACCCTTCTGGCAGGGCTTGTCTTCTCTGGTCCCCAAATTGTAGAATTGGAGTCTCGTAACCCAGGGGGAGCATAAAGGGAGACAAAATACAACAATCTAAGTGCAGACAATAGTGTTGAGTGAAATAACTCAATGGTAATCTTGGCTCCTATGTGCAGCCTAAACACAGGATTTCAGTGTTAATCAGGCAATATCAAACAGCATCAGGTGGTTTGGATCACAGATGGTCTTCTGAGTTTGAAGTGGTATTAAACTCCAGTATCAGCGAGATCATGGGATGTAAAGGTAAAGGAAATACCCATAGTGCAGATCAATAATATAAGGTATAAATTTATAGCAAATTCTAAAATGCACACAATAAAAACGTATAAAATACGCATGAATCACTATTCTGATATAAGAGGATCGACTCGTGTCGTGGCTCACCCCCCCTGCTTCTGTTGAGAATCTGATGTGCTCCGGGAATTCTTCTGCGTTCGGCTAGATGCCACCCGATGGCTCTCCGGGGCTTTGCTCCGTCGCAGTCTCCAGAGCACCGCGTCACTTCCGGTTAAGCTTTTGGGATGGGCAGTCACTCTGCACCTTGTCTCTCCTCCTCTGGGCGGTCCTACTCTACGCGTATCTTTTCCAAACACTCCCGATCCATGTCCCAAAAACCGAACAAAAAGACCTACAGAATAAGATATTTAAATTTATCTGGCAAGAAAAGCGAGCCAGGGTGACGAGATCAGTGCTACTGGCCTCTAGAGATAGGGGAGGACTGGGTGTCCCGGATCTGACACGATACTTCCAGGCTGCCCAGCTAAGGCAAGTTGTGATGTGGAATGTCAGCCCGAATCAAATCTGCTGGGTAGATACAGAGTCTCAATACTCAAACGACTCCCCCCTACCACTTCTCAATATTGAAGGAGAAAAAGGGGTCTAATAAAAAAAACACCAATTCGAGGCCCAATGAAGCTAACGTTAAAAATATGGAGCAACGCTAGAATAAAATATAAACTCTCATCGGGAATATCCCAGCTCACTCCTATATTTGATAACCCAGATTTCCCTCCAGGCTACAACACAAATTGTTTCAACATATTTAAAAATAATGACCTAAGAAAGATAGGAGATTATTTCCATAAGGGCAAACTGGTGAGCTGCCAGGAACTCATTGTTAAATTAAACTCCCCAATTATGTCCCCATTTAAATATCTTCAAATTAGACACTTCCTGCCTAAACTAGCGAGGAAACTGGATTTTCCAGAACTGTCCAACTTCGAGTCCATGTGCAAAAAAGGCACCTATCAGAAGGGCTTAATAACTAAAATATACACAGGAATTGAAGCAGCAGGTAACACTCCAGATCATGGTTTCCTGATCAAATGGGCCAGTGACCTGGGTCTGGAAATTGATAGGGAGGACTGGAGCGATATATGGGAGAACGCGTGTAAAACATCCATATGTACCGTAACTAAAGAGAACATCTATACAATTATCTACCAGTGGTACCTTACCCCGAGGAGGCCGAGACAGATATATCCCGAATCCTCTGATTGATGTTGGAGAGGATGAAGCCTCCTCTGGGATATGGTCCACATTTGGTGGAACTGCCCAATTATATAAGAATTCTGGATTTATATCCAAGAAATTATTGAATTCACAATTGGTCTCAAAAGTGCGCTAGACCCACTGACCTATCTACTAGCGAAACCAATTGAAGATGTGAACCACACAACGAGACGCCTAATCAACCATATTTTAACAGCCGCCAGATATTCGATAGTTGCTGCCTGGAAAAGCCCACTCCCCCTCCACCCCCCCAGACTAGCAGTGGAAAGAAGGATAGACGATATAATGTTAATGGAAAGGTTGTCGGCATTTCTTAAACACTCCACTTATGGTTCTATAAGACATGAGAACCCTGGATTAACGACTAGAGTATGGATGAATAAAGCTGGAGCTACATGATGTTTTGCTAGTGGTTTCTTACCCTTTTCACCCTTTGTACTATATTATTCCGCATCATATTATATCACCAGTGTTACCAATACTATTGATGTACCGTAAGAGATAAAAGATAGAAATCAAAACCTGGTTTTGAAAAAGTATAAGTGTATGTATTGTAGCAAATTGGTACCCTCCTCCCCCCCCCCTTCCCTTCCTCTTTTTCTTCTTTATTCTTTTTTGTCTAATTATCTGAAATGCAGTGTATTGGAGTGATATTATCTGATAGGAGTGTTTTATGTCTTTATGTTTTTTATGTTTTTATACGTTCTTAAGTTTGTATATGTCCTGTTTTGTAATGCTATTATTGTAACTGTTATTATTGTTTCATGGAACTGAAAAAACAATAAAAATTATTTAGAAGAAAAAAAAAGAAGCAATTTATGTGTTATAACCTTTACCCATAAAGGGAACTTCTAAAGAGCCAGCAATCAGATGGACCTTGAGAAATTCCCTGAACTTCATAAATTAAGTAGAAATACAGTAGCCATGTTAGTCCAGTTACGATAGTGCAGAGTAAATGAGTACTTCAGTATTAGGTGAGACCTTTTTATTTGGACTAACAATAGATATTATAGGACAAGCTTTCGAGAGTTCTCCTTTTTTTCCCAGGTCAGCGATGCTGATTTACACAGATTCCAGGAGTTTCACACAGATGTAAAAAAAGAAAAACAAGACACAGTACAGTATCTAAGGCATTGCAAATGCATTCAATGATTACTTTGTGGGGTGTGCCACTAACTTATTAGCGAAACACAGCCCAAACCACAAACCTGAATCTCATCCTGGGAGTATCCACATATCCCCACCCCCTCCCAACACTGCCCACAATTTTCAATTTGGCCCAGTATCTGAAGAGGAGATTACACAAGCGCTCCTCAAATTAAAACTAAGCAGCCAATCTGGACCTGACTTACTACAATCTAGGTTCCTACAACTTGGTGCCCCAGCCATTGCCAAACCAATTGCTTCCATAGTCAACTCTATCCTGTCTGCAGGCCATATACCTAAGACCTGGAAAACTGCCAGAGTTGTCCCAATCTTCAAAAGTGGGGACAAAAATACTGTCTCAAACTACAGGCCAATCTCACTCCTCCCAATTCTATCCAAAGTCATGGAAAAATGTGTCCACTCCCAATTAAGCGATTACTATACCAAGACAAATTTCCCTAGCCAATTCCAATCTGGCTTTCACCCCAAACACTCCACCGTAACTACCCTGCTAAAAGTTTGCAATGAAATCCAGTGTGGAATGGAACGGGGACAACTCACTGGTGCAGTATTCCTAGATTTTGCAAAGGCTTTTGATACAGTTGATCATGCTATCCTGCTTAACAAACTCCAGAGTTCTGGAACAGGGAAGCATGCTTTAAACTGGTTTCAGTCCTACCTATCAGGTAGATCCCAACATGTGTCCATCTCAGCCTCTAACTTCAACCCCCTGGATATCACCTGTGGTGTCCCGAAAGGCTCTGTTCTGGGGCCCCTACTCTTCTCAGTGTTCATTAATGATCTTCCCACAGCTTGAAAGGAAGCCTCAATACACATGTATGCAGATGACACAATCCTATATGCACACAGCCATAGCCTCTCTGACCTTCAACACATATTTCAGTCTGACTTTTTGAGGCTCAAAAACTGGATTTCCCAAAACAAACTTTTTTTTAAACACTGACAAGACTGTAACAATGGTATTTGGGACCAAGACTAAATTTTTAAAGCTTCCAGCGACTGAGCTCCAGATTAGAACCAACGCTAACATCACCCTAACCCCTGTCACTAGTTTTAAATACCTGGGCATATGGTTTGACTCCCACTTAACATTCGGGATGCATATTGATACCCTGACAACCAAGACCTATCCCAAACTAGGGGTACTTTACAGGAACAAATCCTCCCTAAGTCTCCTGATCAGAAAGCGTATTGCACAGCAGATGCTAATGCCAATTATTGACTATGGAGACATAGTATATGGCTCGGCACCTCAAACCCACCTTAGCAAACTTGACACCCTCTACAATTCAATTTGTCGTTTTGTTCTCCAATGCAACTATAACACACATCACTGCGAAATGCTCAAAGAACTAGATTGGTCATCACTTGAGTCTAGGCGCAAAGTTCACCTTTCCTGTCTTGCCATCAAATTATTTTTGGGCAAGATACGCAGCTATATGAACAAGCTCCTCACCCCTACCACATGCAGCACTTGTCATCTGAGATCAGACTCCAAAAGACTGTTCATGGTCCCAAGGCTCAACAAAGTATCCGGCCGTTCCTCCTTCTCTTACCGTGCACCCCAAAACTGGAACAACCTACCAGAGACTCTCACATCCACCACCAGTTTAAGTTCTTTCAAATCTAAGGCTGTCTTACATTTTAATCTGGTCTGTAACTGTTTCATATGCCCATAATATATATTTTCTTTAACTGTGCATGCAATGTCTTTTATATAATGTATGCCCTGTTCATTTATGTAACTGTATTTGTAACCATGTTTTATTTGTCTTAAATCTGTGCCCAGGACATACTTGAAAATGGGAGGTAACTCTCAAAGTGTTACTTCCTGGTAAAATATTTTACAAATAAATAATAAATAAGGCAGACGATGCAGAGAAAGGAATAAACAGACAGGGCAATACATGGATGAAAGCCACAGTGAGACACAGGACCTTACATCCATCAGCAGTGTGCAGGGGGCTGGGGATGCCGGGGGGGGGAGAGGGGGTTAATTGTAAAATACACATACATTACAAAAAAATATGGTCATGGGTTAAAAACTCCATATCAGCATTAAGTCCTCTTGTTTTAGTGTCAACGAGTATTATCATGTTGAGTTCAAATGTTTTCCCATCTTGAGTACTTTTAAACATTCCATTGAGGATTTTGATGTTTAAATCATTAATGGAATGATCTGGCTGTGAGATTTATTGCCCTGTCTGTTTATTCCTACTCTGAATCATCTGCCTTAGATGGCTTACTGTATCTAGCTTTTCTCCTTTTTTTTTTACATCTGTGTTAAGCTTATGGAATCTCTGTAAATCAGTATCTGAGGAAGAGAGGAGAACTCTTGAAAGCTCGTCTTATACTGTAATATCAATTGTTCGTCCAAATAAAAACGGTATCACCTAATGCTAAAGTACAGGCAGTCCTCGGTTATTCAACGGAATCCGTTCTGGAAGTAGCGTTGAATAGTGAAACCGTTGTAAAGTGAGTCCCATGTTAATCAGTGGCGGTGAGCGTTGGATAACGCATTCAAGGCGTCGGATAACGCATTCCGCCATAGAAAAATGGCCCGTAGGGTTGCATTATAAAGCGTTGGATATGCCATTCATTGTAAAGTGAAACGTTGGATAACGAGGACTACCTGTACTCATTTACTCTGCCCTTCATATGAATTCTGAATGCTCCGGGCACTGACATTAGCCCATGGAAGAGATCTTAATGATAGAGAAGGACTTCATAAAAACAGAGAGGCTTGCGTATTAAAGTCTCCCGGCTGCAAAACTGGGGCAAAAATGAGTACCAGATTTATTATAGAATAAGTATATATGAAGATCTGTGATGTATAGATAAAGGTAATGTTATTGCATCTGTTATCGTAGCATGCAACTCGCAGAATTAAATAGCAAATTGCACAATAACGCATTGAAGCGCGCACCAGCGGAAATGCGCTATTGGGCGAGAACGTTGGTTACATCTGTATGGAACCACTATAAATTGTTTAAAGATGATGCATCAAAGTCTTCTGGCCGTAAACCGGCAGAAAACTCATGCAAAAAACTGCACCAACAGATTTATCAACCAAAAATGCCCCTTAAGAAGCAATGCTTTCATGCATTTGCCAGTTTTGCAGTTGGGAGATTGACACCCGCTCCTGGGAGCATGAGACACACAGCACCCTGTTCCTGGGAGCGTGGAACACACACACACAGCACCATGCTACTGGGAGCATGAGACACACAGCACCCTGTTCCTGGGAGCGTGAAACACACACACAGCACCCTGCTCCTGGGAGCATGAGACACAACTGTACAGAACCCTGTCCCTTTTAGTGAAAATAATTAATGGTTTTAAAAAGGCTGCAACATCCCTCTTCTGTGTTATACTCATAGACATGTTATGATATGTGAAGGGCCCCTTGTTCATACTTAGGTATTTGAGAGAGACACCATTAACCTTATTACAACTCCTGACATGCTGTCAGCTTGATCATCAAACAGAAGGCTAGTGCTCAACCCAACTTTACACTCAAGGGGCCGATTATCAGATAATAACATTTACACATTTCTAGATTTCATATCATTTGTGCAGTTTCATGTTTCCTACAGTGGGTTTAACCTGTTGGTTGCTGCTAGATCTGCAGAGCCTGGTTTATGTCTGTGTACAGTGTAGTGCCGGAAGGCGCTGTCCATAAGTGGAGTAGTTTGTGGGGGTGAGGTCATTATGTCCTGGATTTAGACCAGGGGTAGCCAACTCCAGTCCTCAAGAGCTATCAACAGGTCAGGTTTTAAGGATATCTCTGTGTAAAATGTCCTTATTTCTCTGTCTTCGATTAACCCAGCACCATAAACTAAGCCATTCTGGTCACATCACATAAAAATAAATGTTTATTTTGAAGAGAAATACTCACATATAAAAATAGTACAACATGGCGGTGACATTCCAAATAAGTTATGGTATCTACTATATATTTCTGAAAGCATTGTATGTATGTATGTTTCACTGTGTTCCCTGTCCCTAGCGGCAATCTCATTGGTCCCTTTGCCCGCCGACCCCGCACACCTCTCATTGGCCTCACACACTCACACCACCCCCTTGGCCCGCCCCACACACCTCTCATTGGCCTGAGGCAGAGTGACGGTCCAAAGGTCCAAAAAAAACACACACACACCTCTCTCTCTGTCCTCTCCCCCCATCACACTCACCTCCCCCCCTCCCCGGTGCTCCACTCACCTCCCCGCGTCCCCTCCGCTCCACTCACCTCCCTCCTGCTTCACTCCCTCCCTCTCCACTCTCCTCCCTCCCGCTCCATTCACCTCCCTCTCCACTCACCTCCCTCCCGCTGCACTCCCTCTCCACTCACCTCCCTCCACCTCCCTCCCACTCCACTCACCTCCCTCCACCTCCCTCCCGCTCCACTAACCTCCCTCTCCACTCACTTCCCTCCCGCTCCACTCCCTCCTGCTCCACTCACCTCCCGCTCCACTCACCTCCCTCCCGCTCCATTCACCTCCCTCCCGCTCCACTCCCGCTCCACTCACCTCCCGCTCCACTCACCTCCCTCCCGCTCCACTCCCTCCCAGACCACTCACCTCCCTCCCGCTCCACTCCCTCCTGCTCCACTCACCTCCCGTTCTCCACTCACCTCCCGCTCCACTCACCTCCCACTCCACTCACCTCCCGCTCCACTCACCTCCCTCCCAGGCGCGGGGACAGGCAGTGGGCAGGGCAGCCTGCCGCTGCCACGCGGCACCTAAGATGGCGGCGGACGGAAGGAACCCCTTCCTCCCTCGCGGACTAAGTAACATGGCGGCGGCTGGAAGGAGAGGTCCCGCTCCACTCACCTCCCTCCCGCTCCACTCCCTCCCGCTCCACTCACCTCCCGCTCCACTCACCTCCCGCTCCACTCACCTCCTGCTCCACTCACCTCCCGCTCCACTCACCTCCCGCTCCACTCACCTACCTCCCCAGCGCGGGGACAGGCAGTGGGCAGGGCAGCCTGCCGCTGCCACGCGGCACCTAAGATGGCGGTGGATGGAAGGACCCCCTTCCTCCCTCGCGGACTAAGTAACATGGCGGTGACCGGAAGGAGAGGTGACGTGTGTGTGTGTGTGTGTCACTGTGTGTGTGTGACACTGTGTGTGTGTGTGTGTGTGTGTGTGACACTTTGTGTGTGTGTGACACTGTGTGTGACACTTTGTGTGACACTGTGTGTTACACTGTGTGTGTGTGTGTGTCACTGTGTGTGTGTGTGTGTGTGTGTGTGTGTGTGTGTGTGTGTGTGTGTGTGTATGTGTGTGACACAGTGTGTGTGCCCCCCCCCTGTCCACTCTCCTCCCCCTCCTGTCCACTCTCCTCCCCCTCCTGTCCACTGTCACCCCCCTCCTGTCCACTGTCACCCCCCTCTTGTCCACTGTCACCCCCCTTCCTCTCCACTCTCCTCCCTCCCGCTCCATTCACCTCCCTCTCCACTCACCTCCCTCCCGCTGCACTCCCTCTCCACTCACCTCCCTCCCACTCCACTCACCTCCCTCCACCTCCCTCCCGCTCCACTAACCTCCCTTTCCACTCACCTCCCTCCCGCTCCACTCCCTCCTGCTCCACTCACCTCCCGCTCCACTCACCTCCCTCCCGCTGAACTCCCTCCCGCTCCATTCACCTCCCTCCCGCTCCACTCCCTCCCGCTCCACTCACCTCCCGCTCCACTCACCTCCCTCCCGCTCCACTCCCTCCCAGACCACTCACCTCCCTCCCGCTCCACTCACCTCCCGCTCCACTCACCTCCCGCTCCACTCACCTCCCGCTCCACTCCCTCCCGCTCCACTCACCTCCCGCTCCACTCCCTCCCGCTCCACTCACCTACCTCCCCGGCGCGGGGACAGGCAGTGGGCAGGGCAGCCTGCCGCTGCCACGCGACACCTAAGATGGCGGCGGACGGAAGGAACCCCTTCCTCCCTCGCGGACTAAGTAACATGGCGGCGGCTGGAAGGAGAGGTCCCGCTCCACTCACCTCCCTCCCGCTCCACTCACCTCCCTCCCGCTCCACTCCCTCCCAGACCACTCACCTCCCTCCCGCTCCACTCCCTCCCGCTCCACTCCCTCCCGCTCCACTCACCTCCCGCTCCACTCACCTCCCGCTCCACTCACCTCCTGCTCCACTCACCTCCCTCCCAGACGTGGGGACAGGCACTGGGCAGGGCAGCCTGCCGCTGCCACGCGGCACCTAAGATGGCGGCGGACGGAAGGAACCCCTTCCTCCCTCGCGGACTAAGTAACATGGCGGCGGCTGGAAGGAGAGGTCCCGCTCCACTCACCTCCCTCCCGCTCCACTCCCTCCCGCTCCACTCACCTCCCGCTCCACTCACCTCCCGCTCCACTCACCTCCTGCTCCACTCACCTCCCGCTCCACTCCCTCCCGCTCCACTCACCTACCTCCCCGGCGCGGGGACAGGCAGTGGGCAGGGCAGCCTGCCGCTGCCACGCGGCACCTAAGATGGCGGTGGACGGAAGGACCCCTTTCCTCCCTCGCGGACTAAGTAACATGGCGGTGACCGGAAGGAGAGGTGACGTGTGTGTGTGTGTCACTGTGTGTGTGTGACACTGTGTGTGACACTTTGTGTGACACTGTGTGTTACACTGTGTGTGTGTGTGTGTGTGTGTGTGTGTGTGTGTGTGTGTGTGTGTGTGTGTGTGTGTGTGTGTGTGTGTGTGTGTGTGTGTGTGTGTGTGTGTGTGTGTGTGTGTGTGTGTGTGTGACACTTTGTGTGTGTGTGACACTGTGTGTGACACTTTGTGTGACACTGTGTGTGACACTGTGTGTTACACTGTGTGTGTGTGTGTGTGTGTGTGTGTGTGTGTGTGTGTGTGTGTGTGTGTGTGTGTGTGTGTGTGTGTGTGTGTGTGTCACTGTGTGTGTGTGTGTGTGTGTGTGTGTGTGTATGTGTGTGACACAGTGTGTGTGCCCCCCCCTGTCCACTCTCCTCCCCCTCCTGTCCACTCTCCTCCCCCTCCTGTCCACTGTCACCCCCCTCCTGTCCACTGTCACCCCCCTCCTGTCCACTGTCACCCCCCTCTTGTCCATTGTCACCCCCCTCCCTCTCCACTCTCCTCCCTCCCGCTCCATTCACCTCCCTCTCCACTCACCTCCCTCCCGCTGCACTCCCTCTCCACTCACCTCCCTCCACCTCCCTCCCACTCCACTCACCTCCCTCCACCTCCCTCCCGCTCCACTAACCTCCCTCTCCACTCACCTCCCTCCCGCTCCACTCCCTCCTGCTCCACTCACCTCCCGCTCCACTCACCTCCCTCCCGCTGAACTCCCTCCCGCTCCATTCACCTCCCTCCCGCTCCACTCCCTCCCGCTCCACTCACCTCCCTCCCGCTCCACTCCCTCCCAGACCACTCACCTCCCTCCCGCTCCACTCCCTCCCGCTCCACTCCCTCCCGCTCCACTCACCTCCCGCTCCACTCACCTCCCGCTCCACTCACCTCCCGCTCCACTCACCTCCTGCTCCACTCACCTCCCTCCCAGGCGTGGGGACAGGCAGTGGGCAGGGCAGCCTGCCGCTGCCACGCGGCACCTAAGATGGCGGCGGACGGAAGGAACCCCTTCCTCCCTCGCGGACTAAGTAACATGGCGGCGGCTGGAAGGAGAGGTCCCGCTCCACTCACCTCCCTCCCGCTCCACTCCCTCCCGCTCCACTCACCTCCCGCTCCACTCACCTCCCGCTCCACTCACCTCCTGCTCCACTCACCTCCCGCTCCACTCCCTCCCGCTCCACTCACCTACCTCCCCGGCGCGGGGACAGGCAGTGGGCAGGGCAGCCTGCCGCTGCCACGCGGCACCTAAGATGGCGGTGGACGGAAGGACCCACTTCCTCCCTCGCGGACTAAGTAACATGGCGGTGACCGGAAGGAGAGGTGACGTGTGTGTGTGTGTGTGTGTGTGTCACTGTGTGTGTGTGACACTGTGTGACACTGTGTGTGTGTGTGTGTGTGTGTGACACTTTGTGTGTGTGTGACACTTTGTGTGTGTGTGACACTGTGTGTTACACTGTGTGTTACACTGTGTGTGTGTGTGTGTGTGTGTGTGTGTGTGTGTGTGTGTGTGTGTGTCACTGTGTGTGTGTGTCACTGTGTGTGTGTGTGTGTGTGTGTGTATGTGTGACACAGTGTGTGTGCCCCCCCCTGTCCACTCTCCTCCCCCTCCTGTCCACTCTCCTCCCCCTCCTGTCCACTGTCAACCCCCTCCTGTCCACTGTCACCCCCCTCTTGTCCACTGTCACCCCCCTCCCTCTCCACTCTCCTCCCTCCCGCTCCATTCACCTCCCTCTCCACTCACCTCCCTCCCGCTGCACTCCCTCTCCACTCACCTCCCTCCACCTCCCTCCCACTCCACTCACCTCCCTCCACCTCCCTCCCGCTCCACTAACCTCCCTCTCCACTCACCTCCCTCCCGCTCCACTCCCTCCTGCTCCACTCACCTCCCGCTCCACTCACCTCCCTCCCGCTGAACTCCCTCCCGCTCCATTCACCTCCCTCCCGCTCCACTCCCTCCCGCTCCACTCACCTCCCTCCCGCTCCACTCCCTCCCAGACCACTCACCTCCCTCCCGCTCCACTCCCTCCCGCTCCACTCCCTCCCGCTCCACTCACCTCCCGCTCCACTCACCTCCCGCTCCACTCACCTCCCACTCCACTCACCTCCCGCTCCACTCACCTCCCTCCCAGGCGCGGGGACAGGCAGTGGGCAGGGCAGCCTGCCGCTGCCACGCGGCACCTAAGATGGCGGCGGACGGAAGGAACCCCTTCCTCCCTCGCGGACTAAGTAACATGGCGGCGGCTGGAAGGAGAGGTCCCGCTCCACTCACCTCCCTCCCGCTCCACTCCCTCCCGCTCCACTCACCTCCCGCTCCACTCACCTCCCGCTACACTCACCTCCCGCTCCACTCACCTACCTCCCCGGCGCGGGGACAGGCAGTGGGCAGGGCAGCCTGCCGCTGCCACGCGGCACCTAAGATGGCGGTGGACGGAAGGACCCCCTTCCTCCCTCGCGGACTAAGTAACATGGCGGTGACCGGAAGGAGAGGTGACGTGTGTGTGTGTGTGTCACTGTGTGTGTGTGACACTGTGTGACACTGTGTGTGTGTGTGTGTGTGTGACACTTTGTGTGTGTGTGACACTTTGTGTGTGTGTGACACTGTGTGTTACACTGTGTGTTACACTGTGTGTGTGTGTGTGTGTGTGTGTGTGTGTGTGTGTGTGTGTGTGTGTGTGTGTGTGTGTGTGTGTGTGTCACTGTGTGTGTGTGTCACTGTGTGTGTGTGTCACTGTGTGTGTGTGTGTGTGTGTGTGTGTGTGTGTGTGTATGTGTGACACAGTGTGTGTGCCCCCCCCTGTCCACTCTCCTCCCCCTCCTGTCCACTCTCCTCCCCCTCCTGTCCACTGTCAACCCCCTCCTGTCCACTGTCACCCCCCTCTTGTCCACTGTCACCCCCCTCCCTCTCCACTCTCCTCCCTCCCGCTCCATTCACCTCCCTCTCCACTCACCTCCCTCCCGCTGCACTCCCTCTCCACTCACCTCCCTCCACCTCCCTCCCACTCCACTCACCTCCCTCCCGCTCCACTAACCTCCCTCTCCACTCACCTCCCTCCCGCTCCACTCCCTCCTGCTCCACTCACCTCCCGCTCCACTCACCTCCCTCCCGCTGAACTCCCTCCCGCTCCATTCACCTCCCTCCCGCTCCACTCCCTCCCGCTCCACTCACCTCCCTCCCGCTCCACTCCCTCCCAGACCACTCACCTCCCTCCCGCTCCACTCCCTCCCGCTCCACTCCCTCCCGCTCCACTCACCTCCCGCTCCACTCACCTCCCGCTCCACTCACCTCCCACTCCACTCACCTCCCGCTCCACTCACCTCCCTCCCAGGCGCGGGGACAGGCAGTGGGCAGGGCAGCCTGCCGCTGCCACGCGGCACCTAAGATGGCGGCGGACGGAAGGAACCCCTTCCTCCCTCGCGGACTAAGTAACATGGCGGCGGCTGGAAGGAGAGGTCCCGCTCCACTCACCTCCCTCCCGCTCCACTCCCTCCCGCTCCACTCACCTCCCGCTCCACTCACCTCCCGCTCCACTCACCTCCCGCTCCACTCACCTCCCGCTCCACTCACCTACCTCCCCGGCGCGGGGACAGGCAGTGGGCAGGGCAGCCTGCCGCTGCCACGCGGCACCTAAGATGGCGGTGGACGGAAGGACCCCCTTCCTCCCTCGCGGACTAAGTAACATGGCGGTGACCGGAAGGAGAGGTGACGTGTGTGTGTGTGTGTCACTGTGTGTGTGTGACACTGTGTGACACTGTGTGTGTGTGTGTGACACTTTGTGTGTGTGTGATACTTTGTGTGTGTGTGACACTGTGTGTTACACTGTGTGTTACACTGTGTGTGTGTGTGTGTGTGTGTGTGTGTGTGTGTGTGTGTCACTGTGTGTGTGTGTGTGTGTGTGTGTGTGTGTGTGTGTGTGTGTGTGTGTGTGTGTGTGTGTGTGTGTGTGTGTGTGTGTGTGTGTGTGTGTGTGTGTGTGTGTGTGTGTGTGTGTGTGTGACACAGTGTGTGTGCCCCCCCCTGTCCACTCTCCTCCCCCTCCTGTCCACTCTCCTCCCCCTCCTGTCCACTGTCAACCCCCTCCTGTCCACTGTCACCCCCCTCTTGTCCACTGTCACCCCCCTCCCTCTCCACTCTCCTCCCTCCCGCTCCATTCACCTCCCTCTCCACTCACCTCCCTCCCGCTGCACTCCCTCTCCACTCACCTCCCTCCAACTCCACTCACCTCCCTCCACCTCCCTCCCGCTCCACTAACCTCCCTCTCCACTCACCTCCCTCCCGCTCCACTCCCTCCTGCTCCACTCACCTCCCGCTCCACTCACCTCCCTCCCGCTGAACTCCCTCCCGCTCCATTCACCTCCCTCCCGCTCCACTCCCTCCCGCTCCACTCACCTCCCGCTCCACTCACCTCCCTCCCGCTCCACTCCCTCCCAGACCACTCACCTCCCGCTCCACTCCCTCCCGCTCCACTCACCTCCCGCTCCACTCACCTCCCGCTCCACTCACCTCCCGCTCCACTCACCTCCCACTCCACTCACCTCCCTCCCAGGCGCGGGGACAGGCAGTGGGCAGGGCAGCCTGCCGCTGCCACGCGGCACCTAAGATGGCGGCGGACGGAAGGAACCCCTTCCTCCCTCGCGGACTAAGTAACATGGCGGCGGCTGGAAGGAGAGGTCCCGCTCCACTCACCTCCCTCCCGCTCCACTCCCTCCCGCTCCACTCACCTCCCGCTCCACTCACCTCCCGCTCCACTCCCTCCCGCTCCACTCACCTACCTCCCCGGCGCGGGGACAGGCAGTGGGCAGGGCAGCCTGCCGCTGCCACGCGGCACCTAAGATGGCGGTGGACGGAAGGACCCCCTTCCTCCCTCGCGGACTAAGTAACATGGCGGTGACCGGAAGGAGAGGTGACGTGTGTGTGTGTGTGTGTGTGTGTCACTGTGTGTGTGTGACACTGTGTGACACTGTGTGTGTGTGTGTGTGTGTGTGTGTGTGTGTGTGTGTGTGTGACACTTTGTGTATGTGTGACACTGTGTGTGACACTGTGTGTGACACTATGTGTGTGTGTGTGTGTGTCACTGTGTGTGTGTGTGTGTGTGTGTGTGTGTGTGTGTGTGTGTGTGTGTGTATGTGTGTGACACAGTGTGTGTGCCCCCCCCCTGTCCACTCTCCTCCCCCTCCTGTCCACTCTCCTCCCCCTCCTGTCCACTGTCACCCTCCTCCTGTCCACTGTCACCCCCCTCCTGTCCACTCTCCCCCCCTCCTGTCCACTCTCCCCCCTCCTGTCCACTCTCCTCCCCCTCCTGTCCACTGTTCCCCCCCCTCCTGTCCACTGTCCCCCCCTCCTGTCCACTGTCCCCCCCTCCTGTCCACTGCCCCCCCCCCCTCCTGTCCACTGTCCCCCGCGCCCCCCCTCATGTCCACTGCCCCCCCCTCCTGTCCACTACCCCCCCTCCTGTCCACTACCCCCCCCCTCCTGTCCACTGTCCCCGTCCCCTCCTGTCCTCTGTCCCCGTCCCCTCCTGTCCACTGTCCCCGTCCCTCCCCTCCTCCTGTCCACTGTCCCTCCCCCCACCTTTTCCTAGCGGAAATTTAACTCACGGGCAACGCCGGGTCTCTCAGCTAGTTCTAAATATAGTTACATATGTAATGGGTATTCCCCCCCCCCCCCCCCCCCCAATAGCAGATAGGGACCATGTGGGGAAATCTACATATGTTACAGTGTGGTGCAATACCTGTTAGGCTCACAGGAGGCCTGAACCTCCGCCACTAGGAGCCTGGGGTGGTCCTGGAACGTATGCTTACAGCGCCTCCACCTGTGCAGGGATTCCGGGTGTATAGAATGACCCCTGATACAGGACACACAAATAGGAAACACATACAATGAAGTATATATATGTAACTGTTTACTATATGGGCAAAACAATAACATCACATATAGCAACACAGCCGTGTTACCCTCTGCCACTAGCTGGCAGCTATAACCTTGCCAATAACTGGGCTATACCCTTACACCTATACCCAAGTGTCCCAATAGTCCAGCAACCCACCCACTAGGCGTGATCAGCGCCTGTAAGGAAACCGGTATGTAGGGTACAATTGGTGCACTTGTAGAAATACCTGCCCGGGCTCCTGCGCCCGGTTACAGCAACAACAGGAAAGGACCGTCTGCGTCCAACGCTGAATCCGCAGCAATGGCGTCCTCTCCCAATTCAGATGATATCACCACACAGATAGTCTCTCTCTTGAGTGATGCAGGTCTGATCCCGGACACACTTGTCACACTGCTCCCTCCTTGTCAGCGCACACAGCAGCGTCTGTCTCACTGACTAAGCTACTGCTAAAAGGGCAAAGTCCCTATCTTAGGGCCTTTCCTACACAGCAGCTACACATCTACTGGTGAGTTGGGCCTAGCTGGGGCCTGGGGGTAACCTGACCTAGTGTAAGAAGCCACTAGCTCCTTACACACTACCCCTTCTCCCTGCTCCAACTAACTCTTCCTGTCTGCACACAACAATGTATCCATATGCAGCATGAGGATCTGTCAGCCTTAGTGGCTGTCTGACTGCATGTGACAGGGATCATAGGGCAGCCCCCAGAGGCTGCTGGGGGTTGTAGTCTCCTCTGGATCATTTCCCTATGAGGACCACATGGGCGCCTCTCTAATGGCCGCCTACCTCTCTATCTGCTCCTGCGCTAGACTAATGGCTGCCACGCCACTTTCCTGCACATGCGCAACATCTAGGGGGCCCTTCACTACAGGTAATGGCCGCCACGACACCAATTACGCACCACGCCTGCGCGAACCCCGCGAAGACCCTGCAACTGCCTGATATGGTGCGGGGGTACCCGCTACTCTGCGCAGGTGAGGAGGGCCATAGGGGACCCTGCTACACATAGTTTTCTGTTTCTGAGTGGGATCATTGTATTTGATCTTAATATCATGATAACATTTCCATCTTTCCTGGTGTTATCCCATCTCTCTCCTCATGGTCTAATCCTTCTGTGCCTTCCTGTGCTACCCTGCTACATATTTATACAGATAATATCCCTTAGTCAGCTCTTGTTATCACTATTTGTAATGTCAGATAAGGTCCTACAGCCAAACTGATGTTATCTGATAAGGAAATGCCCACGCCTCCATACATAGAATAACCTAATACGCATGTCTTCTGGAAAGATCTCAGAACTGCTTATTAATCCTACCTAATACCATCGCCTCTTACAGTTGCATCAGCTCTAACCAGTTGTCTACAGTCACTCAAATTTCATCTAAACAGAGCTTCACTACAGAGAACTCAGCACAACGGCACCTGCACTCCCAATATAACTAAATATATAATCCCAATGTAACTGAATTTTATCAGAATATACCAAATAAGGAAATAATCATTGCAAATCAGATAATATACTGTATACTTTGACATTTTGTCTTGATATCAGATTCACACATACTGTATTGCAATATAATTATATCACTGAACTGAATTTCTTACACCCTGCTTCAGCTACACAGTGTAAGGAATCCACTACTGGCTTTGACTATTTCCTTGCAGACTTATGCTGTTGCAAGCTTTCCCTGGCAATCTATGGCACATGTGCGGCCTCTCATTGCAGCTTCTGCCTGTGCTACATCATTGGAGGAATACTCACACACCCTCCTCCTGTGATTGGATCTCCGCCCTTTATATTCTAGGCGTCGGCACTGAACCAGTGCCGAGCATAACCATTCCTCCCTCTATGTTACTGTCTCTGCCACAAACCACCCCAGGCCTCTCTCCTAGCGTTCTTACCTTCCAAGTTCCTGAGTATCCATAGGCCTGTTCCTGGACGTCCGTGCTGAAGCGTTGTTGCCAGCACTGGTACCTGCTGCATTCCCTCCTAGCAGTGGCTACCCTTCCTTTCCTGTGGCCTGCTGCTACCTCCTTGTAGTGGCCTGCCCTGGACGTCTGTGCTGAAGCGTTGTTGCCAGCACTGGTACCTGCTGCATTCCCTCCTAGCAGTGGCTACCCTTCTCTCTGAGTATGAGCGCTAGCCTGTCCTGCAGGAATGTGCGAGTGCGAGCGGTGTGTGTGTTTGTGGGGGGGGGGGGGAGGGGGTGACATTGCCTGATTCGGGGGTTTGTGTGTGCATTGACTGGTGCTGATTCGTTGTTGAAGGGTCATGTGACCCTTCTGAGTGCTTGGAAATCACTTTTCCATGTCTCCCCAAGCGCTGAGCATCGCCGGGCGTTCATGCACGTGCACGCACCCAGCGTCAGAGTGGCCATACTCATTTGACAGCATTACAGTGAGAGCGCATAAATACAGAAAGGGGGGTACCCTTGCTCAGCCAAAAAATAAGGTAGGGAATGGTGCTCCTCTGGGTCAAGGTAAGTACAATATACTGTATGAAGAAAAGTAAACCCAGTTACGGGCACTCTCTCCCCGAGGTGGGTGTATTACGGCATTATTAAAAATAGCTTTATTAAATGAATCCTTAAAATATATACATGGTGAAACAACGATGCAAAGCTGTGTCCTTCAACACCTGTTGTAGGTGTCAGGATTTTTACGTAACTGAGGATTGTTATTATTTATAAATACTTAACCTCTGGTACAATGACCAATAGTGAAAAATAAGTACCCCTTTAGTATATATTGGGGTTTCGTATGTATAGACACCTTCCATAACCATCCTGATATACATATTCAATCTATATATATATAAACCACTGTGAAATCCAAGAGTGATAACTAAATAAGTACCAACTCCAAACAAGGGGTTTTATGTACAAGACTGAATGGGGGTACAATGTAACTTGCTATAGTTGCTAGTCTAATGATAGAACATATCAACTATAGCATATATCATTAGTATCCCGATGTTCAAGGTAGAGAGGAATCATATGAATTAACAACAAGTCTTCCTGTAATGAGTGGTAGCCTGATCTGTGATACAGGTAGATCACTCTGTTGTTGTACAATTGTTAGGGGTTACTCTGGATCAATGCCCTATAATGAGTTTAGTTAAACCTCTACAGAATCAAATCCTCAGTCTAATACACTGACATACAGCATCGTCCTGAGTAAAAGTATTTTTGAACTACTATGGAGTGGTATTTATTTATGAACCACTATTAACCAGGAATTATACTGGTGATAATTGATCATAGTAGAATTAAAATTATATAAATTCTGCTGTTTGAAGGATAAGTAAGTGAGATATATATTAAATATCCCCATGTAACTCCTGTATTGGGAACAAATCACTGTAAATGGACAGAATGATGTCCTGTATTTGGTTTTGACTAGAATAGACTCAAGTAATAGTAAGCCTGTTACAGTCACATGGAATCATACCCTCGTCAGTAATCCAGGTAAGGCACCCTGTAATGATGCAGCTATTAAGGGCTACTCTGGGTCAATGCTCTATTGTAAGTTTGTTGAACCTCAATAGGATCAATTCATCAGTGTGGTGCGATGACCTCCTGTAATAGATAGTTCACTGTTGTAAGTAAAGGTAGATATGGTATACATTAGCTATCACCATTCAACTCCTATAACTGGAACAAATCACTGTAAATGAACAGAATGATGTCTTTAGCTGGAGCTGGGTAAGATAGATACCAGTAGTAACAAGTCTGTTACAATAACATGGATACACATAAAGAAAGAAACCCTGATGGCTTAACGTGGTTACAATACTGAGCTGATAGTACAGAGATGATCAGTGGTGATATAGGTGGTGTAAAAAGAACACCCCTTCTATTTGCTCGACTTGCCCAGAGGCTATTTGTCCAGAGTCTTAACTATAATCAGAACGTGCTAGCATGTTGGATCAGTGTGTAAGTAAGCGCTGCATTAGTATGGCGCCCTGTACAGTATGAGCCTCATAGCCCTGAAAGCCACATAGCCACAAGGTAAGTAGATAAAAGCAACGGAACCTGTCTGCTGGTGGTGTTCTAAAACAACCTTTGCCTAGTGCTCGGCTTGCCTGAAGGCGATGGTGCCGAGTCTTATTGCCGTAACATGGAAGCGCTAGCGAGTATGATCGCATGTAAGCGCTTGTAACGAGAATACCCTGCGCATGGACGTGAATGTGCTGTTGCCGCCGACCAGTGAGAGCGCAGAGCGCCAAGCGTGCGTCGCGGTAGCGTGGCCGCAGCCTAGTTCACACCCAGTGTTGTCGTTTTTAAGAGTCAGTGGGGGTTATGCACTAAACATTGATAACTGCTTTTAACTTATATAAATGGCTTTTAAGACCGTTACTGCCTGCTGCGCGATTCACTAAGCAGTGATAACAGTGCTTAATCGGCCTTAAAAGGCATTTTTTCACCCCCCCAATTTTTTTTTTAAATCGTCCGATCGTGCAAAAAATGGCAAACGCGCAGTTTTTTGCCAGTCAGCGGGATGCCCTAAGCAGTGATAAGTGAATCGCACTTGAAAAACGCGCCAGATTTTTGCACCAGCTAAAGGCTGACGCAAAAGAAATGGCACCGTGAATAAAATCATTGTGTACGTTTTTGTCACCACACAATTAATACAAGAGGCCAGTTGGTGTCTCCGGGTGGTCCCCGTGGGTGTTCGTGGGCCCTCGGGTGGTCCCTAAGGGTGTCCAGGGGTCACTGCTGGCCTGCGGTACCAATGGTGTGCCCACAAAAACATAACAGACAATACTTTTAAATAAATACAACCCCCCCCCACACACACCCCCTAACACATACACTACATTAATGGTCAAAATTACTATTATTCAGATATGGATAATAGTGCATTTGTCCGTTAAAAATAAAACATTAACAAGCAGAAAGAAAATAAATACATCTTGCACTCACCGCTGCCAGACTGCAGCGATGAAGGCCGTCCTCATCCTTATCACCTCCCATGTCCTCCGTTGCCACAAACAATGCAATACAATAACAATAAAATCTAATGTCCTCTAATGCCTTAATTATCACTACTATAGTAGATAGATTAAGATAAGTAGCAGTTAGTAACTGCTATAGTAATTAAGGGGTTAACCCACCTTCCCCCACTACACACCCAGGAGGCCTAAATACCCTTCCCAGGAAACTACCACAACCCTCCACCCATTAATTGGTATAGTGGGTACATCATGCTCATATAATATGGGAATGATTTACCACTATCAATAAATGGTGAAGGAATAAAAAAACAGGCCTAAATAACAACACATTACATTGAAAAATCAGCACATTACTAATACCAATAAAACAATTGAATGGCAAAGTGGGTACATCATGCCCATATAATATGGGCATGATTTAACACTATGCCAGTCAATGGCCAACCTAAAAAAATAACAATCAGCAGCAATATCCAATGCAATCAAAACAATAATAAAATAAAAACAAATAAAGATGTAAACAGAACAAAATTACCACCAATCAATTAATCAAATCCAAAATAAAGACGAGAATAAACAATTAAAACACCAAAACAGAACCATGAATAATTAAAATAAAGCTCCAAATAAGCACCATCATTCAAAATCAAAACACCATAAATGAAACACTATTAAAAAGCAAACACCAAACAAAACCCAGCAATAAACATTTTAAAACACCACTAAAAAAGCTATCGTACTAAATCAAAATACATAGGCCAAAAACTACATGAATTCAATTAAAAATTACATTAATGCAGCTTCATTACCATAGCGGCTAGCCGCTACGGTAATAAATTATGTTTTATTGTTATGTGTTTTAATACTAGTCTACATATGCACGGGGTCTCCTGAGCTGAACCGCATTGGTTTCAGCCTCGGAGACCCCCTACTTCATGAGATACAGGCCCCGTTATGGGGTGCCAGTATCCCCCTGCATGATTTAAATCCCCCCGGTCACATGACGCGGGAGATTTAAAAGCACAGGGGATACCGGCACCCCATAATGGGGCCTGTATCTCATGAAGTAGGGGGTCCCCGAGGTTGAAACCAATGCGGTTCAGCTCCGGAGACCCCCTGCATATGTACACTATTATTAAAATGTTTATTTATACTGCACGATCGTCAGTAAGAGCCGTGCATGGAGGCGCAGCGTCTCCATGCAGCTCTTACAGGCAGCTTTTTTTCTATCGGCTATCGTGCTGAAGAATTCACAGCACGATAGCAGGGGGGGGGGGGGGGGGGGGACAGGTCGTACGATCGGGCATGTTTTCGATCGTACGTACCAAAATGGGATTCACGTCTTAGTGAATCCCGCGCCTGGTTTCACTGGTTACATGCGAGTCAAAATGTCATACTCGTGCGCAAAAGCTCACTGCTTAGTGCACAGCCCCCAGTTTCTTTACTCACTGAGCTCCTTCTCCCATTAAATTCCATTAAAAAAAAATTCTATTTTCATGCCTCAAGGTGAGATAATTCACCAGTTTTCTGGTTTGAAGAAATTTTGATGTAAAAACATTTTATCCTTTATTGTCATTAACAAAAGAAAAATGTTGCTGCATTCTTTCCTAATGAAGGTAAAGTATGAGCTCCTAACCATCGCTTAACAAAAGCAGCCTGTATTCTACATTCTGTGCTATTTTGTTCCCGAGCGCGTCCCAGTTTTGCAAAACCCAGCAACTTTATCTTTAACCATGAAACATTCTCGGAAGATGACAGAGGTGTTATATTGCTAAGGGCATTCAACGTATTGCAATGTCAGTATACAGCGTTTGCTCCTGTACGTCAGATTGCACCTTTAAAAGTGAAAGAGTCGTTTGCACGTCTATGCAAACCCCGTAGCTGCAAGGGCACCCAACGCATGGCAATGTGAAGGTGTTAACCATGACGATTCTTCCACCCCACAACATCCAGGCTTATATTTCTATTGCTGCATGGTCCTACAAATCATTGTTCTACACATAAAGTATAAATCCTTGGAGCAGGTGGACGTCAGATACTGTAGCAGGCCAGTCCTGTTGAACCCCTGGTTTTAGGGATGCATTGTATTTTCTGTATTAAGTGTTAACTAACTTGGTTTAATGCCTCCCTATACTCAGTTCTTTAAGAAATATATATATATATTTTAGTGAATACTGGTTCAGTAGAATCTTTACACATGGAAATATTAAGTACATAAAAGTGATGCAAAGTGCTATAAATATAACACATTATGAGATGAATACAGCTCCAAGTGCATGGATTAGCATATGGAATGTGTGTTTATTATACCACAATTGTACCCAGGCCATAATTCCTCTACTCTCATTGGCTTGGGTCCACAAATGCACAGTGCAATTACTAATCCCTACCACAGCTGTAGGCTGTGAGTTAAAGAAAACTAATAAAAATTAAAAAGATTTTCTACCTAAACTCATCTTATAATAGCATTAGTTCGATAGCAGCCAGGGGGAACATGAGAATAACCTTCTTTCATCTGTAATTTAGAAGTTCCCTTCTATCCTAGAATAACGGAGATGAGTGATAAAAAATAAATAACTGAGGGCATCCCTCAATCAGCATCATTATTCCCAAAAAGCTAAGGGTGCTGGCATATGTCATATTAATGAGGACGCCAACCAATATGGACAGAAATGTCTTCCAACTCAATCCATCACAAAGTAAAGTTTCACAGAAGCCAACAAGAGCCCCACAAAAAACACATACTGCCCCCCTTCCTTGACACACATAGAACCTGTTGACAATCATCATGGGATTCTGGGATTTAAGGTATTTCTGTCCTTAGTGGTATAATATTTAATTGGGATCAGAACAACAATACGTTGCAGGTTCTCTGGCAGGTTTGATGTGGTATGCATCTACACTTTGACCAAAGCACAGATTTGGCTGCTCTGCTAAGACAGCTGTGGTCCAAAGACCCTTTTGTTTGATCCCTATAGAAATGTAAAAATTAATCCCTGTTTTAAATAATATTATTCTGAATAGATCCAGCTGAGAAGGAGACGGTGTACTCCGTGAGAAGAAAAGTTCTACTTGGTTTTATCTTCTTTTACAGAAATTATTTCAAAGGGCATCATTTGTAAAGCAGACTGTTGTAATGTTATTTAGGCCATTAACAATGTAACATTCAATTCGCCTGTTAGTGCATCACGTCTGATAAAATAATTTGTCTTCATTCATTTATGTATTTGAAAGTCTGTATTATGCTACTAAAATCCCCTGTTTTATTCCAGGATAATCATGCTAAGATTCTTTAGTCTTTCATTGGAGCGTGCCATATTGTTCCACCAGCTAACACAATAAATCCCATTATACAATAACTCAGAATATCACAGAGTTTGCATAGAAGTCAAGCAAAATGTCAAAAGACAATGACAATGACACCGTACAGGTGGTCCTCGCTGTCCGACGGTCCGTTATCCGTCGAACGGCTTATCCGACACCAGATAATGCATTCCGCTGAACTCATTATCCGACATCGGAACAGATTATCCAACGCTCATCGCCACGGATTAACATTAGAACTGCAATCTGGTCCGCTACCCGACGGCAGTTTGCGGGACGGATTCCGGCAGATAACCAAGGACCCCCTGTATACAACAATATATCCCGACATAAAAAATAAAACAGAAAATTAAGCCTGCAGCAAGGCATCTACCCCTGTTGGAGGTATGGAGGCTTTGTTCTCTCCCAATTGGCTTGGTGCCCATTGTTCAGTTCCAATTTCCCATACTCCCAAGCCCTTAAGTACTGGCACCACCACCCAGCTCCTGATTGACCCAGCAAAGAAAGGGTCTCCGCTAATTGGTTGGCACCCGGTTCGGCATGTTTCCAAGTGGAGGCTGGAAAACTATAGAAGCCGACACCGATTAGGGCTCCACAGTTGTTCATGGTTGGTCTCGGTGTCTAGAGACCAACGGTACCGTGAACTGTGTGGACCTGGGGCAGTCATCTCTTGTAACTGGGATAGTCTGGAATGAACGGATCGGGGTGGCTTCCAGGGTAAGATAGCTTTGGCTGTGCCCGACACCTAGTGAGCTACGGGTCCCCTTAACCCCTGTTTTGGTGTGCCATTGCTCTGTATTCTGTCGTGTTCCTCCCTGTTAGCTCCGGACGAAATAAACTCTTGTTTATTGAACTCATACGTTCTGTTTAGTAATTTGTGTTCCTGTATAGTCTGGTCAACCCACCCCCATACCTAATCATGACAGGGCCTTCACAAGTGGTCAGAGTAATCAAGATGAGATCTTAAGAGTGAGCTGTAATATGACTTCACAACCTCTCCTTTCTACTGGCAAACTGTGACACTGTGCTAAGTAACAACCCAACACAGTGCCAGATCTCTATTATGTCTTGTTATATTGTGTGGACACTTCGAGGTCATTTGGTAGGATAAGCTTTGGGTCTCTGTGCTTTTTGATGGTTTCTAGTATTACACTCTTGATCATGTATTCTGCCTCTAGGTATCTATGGCACCTGAGCGTGATGTTGCTTACAGAAGCATTGAATTGCAGTTCACACCTTTGCAGTTTACTTATAGACTTCTTTATTTTGTTCACACTCCCTGAAGTACAAGTTCTGTAAGAGATCTCTGTGTCATCTGTAAAAAAAAACATACTTTCTCTTACAACCCATCTGTAGTGTCACTAATAAGACATTAAAGAGGAAAGTCAGGAATTACAGAGGAAGTGGCCACAAGCTGGGTTGCTCTATGTGCATTTTATGAAGTGGCTTCATTTCATGGATGCCACAGAGCTAAGAGGCTCCTGTGGTCGTGCCTTTGGCATCAAGGAGATTCTGGCAGATATGAGAGAGGGAAACTAGAAGGACGTTTTAAATGAAAGAGAGAATGGAAAAATGAGCACAGCATGATTAAAAAAAAGACAGGAAGCAGAGACGAGAGAAGGACTGGAAGGGAAAGCATGCAGAATATGTATCAGATTCTGTTGTAATTGGTTAGCTGAGTATTTCATAGATCTGATGCACTTTGGCAATGCTTGCATAACATGCCTTGCCAATAAAATGATGAATTAAATTAAAAGAGACAGAAATTGAACATCAGTAAGGGAGAAACGCTCAGCCAGATCAAGAGAGGTTGCAGGAGAACCAGATCAAAAATGTAGAGACAAGATATAAACTTAATTGACCTCCCATAGGGATAGTAAAGAAAGCCCTGGACCTGTAAGGGGAGGGGTGGCATGACTTAAGGCCGAGGGGCCCCTGACCCTAAGGAGCCGTGATGTCAGGTTTTTAATAAAGGGTACTTAAGGTAGGAGGAGGGTTCCTACCTTCCCCTTTCTTCTAGAATCTACTGGAGCGAAATTGTCTCAGTATCCTGTTCCTGGTATCCTAACAGATGGCTGCACAGTGCAGAGGAAGGACAAGGTCAGATGGCCCAGCGGGGGTGATGGCAGTGGAGGTCGGCGGTGGAGACTCATGGATGCGGGAGCTGCAGGAGGAGGCACGGTCCACCGTGGCTGCTGGCTCATGGGCTCAGCAGTGAGGGGGGATTTCGAACGGGGGGATAGCCTGGCGGTGCAAAGGTGGAGTGGCAGAGGTGGACAGTGGACACGGGGGAATTTTATTTTTGCTCATTTTCGGATTGGACAGTTTCGGTGATCGGGCTCTGTAGGGGCGACTTGTTTATTGCCATATTTTACTTGGTGGTCTGATATGCAGATTGTGGGATCAGTTGACAGATTGTCATATGATAATCCTTTGGCGGATGGTGGATTCCGCCGTGGGGTGGGTTGCAGAATCCATGGATTGGGTACAGAAGTGCCAGCGTGGATTGCACACAGAGGCGAATTGTGCTTAAATTTTGTTCAAGGTCAGGGCGGATTGAACACGAGGGTGGAGTTTTGTCAGCGAGGATGGATTTGGCGTAAAATTCACGTGGACTGAGCAGAAGGGGAAATTTGGTTCAGAATCTGTGCAGATCAAACATGAGGCGGATCTTGTTCTAAATTCATGGGTTTAACAGTGAGGGCGGATTTTTGTTAAAATTTGCGTGGATTGAGCACGAAGGCGAATTTTTGTTCAAGGTCTGCATGGATTGAACGCAATGGCGGATTTTGTTAAAATCTGTGTGGATTGATCACGAGGCAATTTTTCCGCAAAAAATCAGTGCGGATCGAGACTTGGAAAAATGTGTCAATGGATTTTGCACCGTGGAGCGGATTTTGAGCGGAGGGATTTTGACCGTTTTGCCCATCTCTAGTAGCAGAGCGGGCTCCGGCAGCGGTGCAGGACCCAGCGGCGGCAGAGATCTCAGTGGAGGCCTGGCGGTGTCAGGACATGGTACGGTGAGAGAGGGAGCGGGGGCGTGGCAACTCTTCTCTAGCATGGAACGTTGCGAGGGGCCAGATGGTTGACATGGCTACCCAGGTCAGCAGGGAGTGGAGGAGCAGGAACCACAGCAGGGAAAGGCTAGGGGAGCAGTGCTCCCAGCCTCCGCTGAGCCCATCAGTTCAGGAGAGGAGGGATGAGTGCACAGCAACGGGTGCCTGGATGGGACAGAAGAGGATGAGTCTGTCCATGGAGTATCAGGTAAGGTGATCCAAGGAAGGGATGGCATTAGTGGGGTCAAAGAGTAGGCAGGGTGAGGGTCAGGTAGGGATGGTGGAGGGTAGCAGGCGGTCAGAAGAGAAGGGGGATAGGGGAGGGGAGGAGAGGGCAGATAGTTGTGGGAGGAGGTGGTCACCACTCAACCTGGGTGCAGGGAGATAGTCGGGGACATGGAGAATTCACCAGGTGTGGGATAGGCTTCAGGATGCACAGGGGGATGGGAGGGTGCAGCGAGTTCATAAGGGTGGACTAGGGTGGTTGGTGTGAGGGTAGGGGGGCCTGGGGTAGCAGAGAGGCAGGAGGTCAAGATATTTTGATTCTTGGGAGAGTTCTTTCTACAATGGGGGCAGAGGGGGAGTAGCGGTTAGCTGGGGTGGCTGTAGTAGTGACACCAGCAGGGGAACTCGAAAAGGGAGTCGCAGCAATAGAGGACAAGAGGAAAGAGGAAGGTGTGTAGGATGCAAGTTTTAGGAACGCTTACCTTTGCTTAGCTAGTCCGCTGGAATGGACCTATCAGTGACGGTGAAGGAGCGAGTCTGGAAGGATGATTACGTTGAGTTGCTGACATTATTGCCGGACTATAAGGAGCCGGCAAAGTCAGATAAAAAGATGGATGAGAAAGAGGGAGAGGCAGAGAGGGAGAGGAGGCAGGCTCTGAACTTTTTCGGCGACCGATTGCAGGCCTTTGTGATTTTAGCCACTATAATTGGGGAGAAGAAGCTGGATCATTGCTAGGTGCTCTTCAAGTACGTCGATACGATTCGGAATGCCTATAAGCAGGACCGCTGACAGGGGGGACAGACGGGACAAGTGTGGCCGGAAAAAGCAGTTGCCGCTGGGCCACAGCTCTCCCACTGGCAGGCCTCTTCCTCTCTCTCTGTCCCACACCGGGCGTGAAGTCAGGAACTGTAAATTATGCCTTGAAAACATACATCTGAGTCCTTCATCTAGCACTCAGAAGGTTAACCTAGTAAGAATACCTGGGCAATCAGGAAGAAAGCAGACACACCTGACAACCAGCATGATATATAAGGAAGGTTGGGAACTGGAGATAGCCAGCCTGATAGATAGGGCTTGGATTGTGAGAAAGTTCTCCCAATGTGGAGTAGATGTTATTTTGCTATGTTTGTGTTGCCTTAAAGGGACAGTGTGCCCAAATGTTTAGTTCTGTGGTAAAGAAATAAAACCACTTAATATTTGCTTTAACCGGAAACTACATGTGTGGACTATTGTCTGACCTCGCCTACAGGCCGTACTGCCACACCTCCCAATGGGGTGTTCAATCTAATGTTTTTATTTGAAATGTTCAGCTCTTTTTTAGACTGGGCATTGGGGGATGTGGCCAGAGTTGGGGGTATCCTGCACTACTTGAATGACTTGCTATTCCTAGGAAGGAATTGGTCTCATGTGTGCGAGAGGTTACTGTGAGAGTTTCAGGAGCTCATGGCCCGTTTTGGAGTTCCGTTGGCTAAGGATAAAACAGAGGACCCAGCGGTATGAACTGTGTGTTCTGGTGAGGGAATGTATGGGTCTTGAGAAGGCCACACTGAGGTGGTTCCAGTCCCTGCTGGGCCACCTCAACTTCGCGACCAGGATCCTACCAATGGGAAGGGCCTTTGGGAGGCAACTGGTGTTTGCAATGGCAGGGGTAAAGTCGGTGCAGCACTTTATCAGGGTATCAGAGCAGGTCAAGGGGGACCTGCAAGTTTGGGACACCTTCGTAGGGTGATACAATGGTCGTACTTTGGCTTTGCAAGGAGTAGTGGAGATTGGACAGATAGAGCTCTTTATAGATGCAGTTGAATTCATGAGTTTCAGGGCATTTTTTCAGGGCTGATTGTACACAGAGTGATGTCCGGAGGAATGAAAGCACAGAAATAGATGGGAACTTAATGTTATTAGAGCTCTTTCCGCTGGTGGTGGCTGTAGTCTATGGGGGACTGGGCTGGTAAATAGGGAGGTAATCTTCCGGATGGACAACATGGGCGTGTTGGTGGCCGTGAATGGGCTATTGGCCTCATCTCCGGTGGTGATCTGGTTGCTGAGGTTGCTGGTCCTAAAATGCCTGCATCATAATATAAGGTTCAAGGCATGGCACATCCTGGGATTGGATCACAAGATAGCAGATGCCCTTCGTTTTGTGGCGTTATGGGAGTTAGTTCTGGGAGCGGCTAAGACTGCAGCGTCCTGCCCATGCAGGCTGTAGCAGGAAGCAGTACAGGAGTGATGGAGCTGGTGAGGGCTTCAGTAGCCCCGGGTACGTGGTCAGCTTACACCAGGGCTTGGGAGAAATAGCGGCCTGGTTAAGTAAAGATTTGGAAGAACAGAGAATAGACTGCTCAAGGATAGAGGCAACCAGGGATTGCATGATATGCAGGGAAATGGCAGGTTGTAAAAGGGCGGCGAGATCTACAGTAAGGTCGATAGGGCCCCGACTTCCGTAGCTTATTTTTTCTAAGGAGGAAGTGCAGTTGTTTGGTGTAGAATTTTGCCTGGCCTTCTTTGGGGCCATGCGCATTAGTGAGATAGTGAGCACCTCGAAGAAAGGTGGGGGGGCGTTGCAAAGAGAGGAAATAGAGTGGGATGCTGGGATGCAGTGTGATTTCGGATCAGAAGGTAAAAAACGGGCCGGGTAGGAAAAAGCAAATAGGTTCACCTGAGGGGATAGCGGTCAGTGTGCTCTGTCCGATAAGGCAAGTGGGGGAGTATGGGCAGTGTAGGCCCCAGGGTGGTGCCACTTCCTTTTTGATACATGAAGACAGGACTGCGGTGTCCCATTTTCAGTTGGTAAGGGTTCTAAAAAAATGTGCGTTGCTACCGGGAAGTGGGACTTGATAATGAAGTCCCACTCTTTTAGAATTGGTGCTGCATCTGAAGCCTCGAAGTTGGGCTTAGAAGAGGCAGCTATTAAGGAGTGGGCAGGTAGTCATCTGGCATTTAGGGTTATGTTAGACCCTGTACAAACTGTTCAGTGGTTGAATTTGTTATGTTTTTTTTTCAGGTCAAGCCCCGCTGGAATCTGGCTGAGTGGGGATTCAGATGTTCACTGGGCAGGGAAGCGAGATGAGGGTAGGCCAGGAGGAAGGCTGTTGGGGATTATATTATACATATTTTTAAGATGTTTCCCAGGATGTTGTGGGTTGGCAATAGGGGCATGTATTGTGACCAAGTGCTTACTGAGTTATTAAGTAGGGAGAGGGTAGGGCCCCTCCTGATATTTTGCTGCATGTAGGGGGGAACTATTTGGCACAGGTCCAATCATTAGATTTAATGAGGAACAATCAGTGGGACTTAGCACAGTTAGTAGTGAAATTCAGGCCTATGTTGCTAGCTTGGTCGGAGGTATCTCCTAGGTGTGGAACTAGAAATTACTGTATGAGTAATGTTTTCTCATCTGATGATGATGGGGGGGCGGACTCAGTTAGTATTGGCTCCTGGGGGGAGGTCACAGGCATCGTAAATGGTTAGTTGGGGAAGGCGGTACAATTACTGGCTTTTGCGGCAGGAATGGTGGTGACCTTCCATATGGGGACATTCAGACTAAGATACTTAATGGCTCGATGAGCACGAGCTGAGGGTGTCCCTAGAGCTCTGGTAGATGTGGGCAGAGCAATCTGGCTGGGTCATTAGTTGGGGATAAATGGTAATATTTATCTTGTTATACATAAAGCTGGTAATTTATCCCTAGAAGTTGTATGGGGTGTTTATTGGGAATGGGAGAGGGGTCCAGCTCGAGGGGTGTGTAAGTGAAGGGTTAACAAAAAGTACATAAACCGGACTGTTATGCATTCATCCTTAAATGTAGTCAAAGTGTGGAAATTCTGACTAAGGGCCTTGTCACCCAAAACCCAACCCCCCCTGTGCTTTAAAGGTAAGAACTATGGCAGACTTCTCTTCGCATGCTAATGAACTTGTTCATTATTTACTATACAATTTGTTACTGCGCTGAGGCAGGATCTCGTATCTGCGTAAATCTCTTCAATTTAGTAAAATGTGCACATGTCATTGCCAGAAGTGCCTATAATACATTAGTATACAATATACAGCAGCCCCTCTAGCTGAGAAGAAATTAAGAAGCCCTATCACAGTGTCACACATTGGAGACAATTACTACTGAGGAATAAAAAATAACAAGACAAAAAAGACAATACCAAATTATGTTTGGCAAATGCTAGCAAAATTTAATATTGCCCTACTGTTAGTAACTTTAACCCTCTGAGTGCTGGAGGGGCCTCAGCGCCAGAGTGCCACGGCCCCTTCAGCAATCGCACTCATGTGACCACGTCTCACAAGCCATCACCTGTTCGCTCTATCACTGATGAAGGACGTCAGGTGAGGAGTTCTTCCTGTCCCCTTCAGTGTGGATCGCGTCTTACAGGAGCGCAGGGCGCAATCTGCCGTAGAAAACCGAGCGGGCATTTTATGACATAGCTACTACGTCATGGGGCCCTGGACGTGCCAGACCACATGATGTAGTAGCTTTGTCGCAGGGTGACCAAAGGTTTAGTAATAACTTTACCTATATAGATAAAGAATAGACAAGCATAACCACTGTTCAGTAGATTAAATTTTTTTAAAGATTAGTAGAAAACAATGCTCACTTACATATAATATGTAGCACTCAAATCACTTCCGGAGGAGCAATATGAAGGTAGATATTAGGAAGACGCTATTCATGTTGTCCATATGTATAAGTGGGAAAAGTCGTCGGATTCCCTGACGAAGCTAACATAAGCGAAACGCATAGGGTTTATAAGTGGCTGTGTTTCTCATGAAAGCGTGGTGACGTCAGTGGAGACGCCCGAAAGATGCCCAATGAGGAAGTCAGTATGGAGAAAAAGAAAGGGAGCAGCGTACACGTGGATACTAAGGGTCACCTGTGAGTTGGCTGTCAGAACGGGACCCATGTATCTCAAAGACTCCCAGTCAATGGAACTTTCCCACTTATACATAAGGACAACGTACATCTACAGTACCTCCATGCTGCTCCTCTTGAAGTGCTTGAGCGTTACATCTTATATGTAAGTGAGCATTGTTTGCTACTATTCTTTTACAAAAATATTAATTTAATGATCCGTGGTTGTGCTTGTCTAGTCTTTCCCTATCTATATGAGGATCCCCCCCGGGGGAAACAGAAGAGTCAAGAAACCCTAGCTCTTTTGGACTGAGCATAGCAATCATCTTTTATGGACTGACATCTGTGCCTATTTTCCTCATGACAGGAAGCTGAGCACAGTTAATCTTTTTGCCAACGTTTACCTACAGTATATAGCACTTTTCTCCTAATGGGACCCAAAGCTCTTCACAATAACAAAATACAGAAACACCATTTAAAACTATAAAGGTAACCAAACATAAGGTGATAATATAGGATGCTGCAAAATAAAGTTTGGCAAGTTTAGTAATATATGGTGATGGTTTTACTACCAACATCTTTTGTGTTACTTGATAAATACAGTAGGTACAGTATATACACACTGTAAGGAGACATTCAAGAGATCGTTTAGTACTAGATGGCACTTACAAACCTCACCAACCTACAGTAAATAGTCACTTCATTTTTTAATTAGAATGAATTATTCCATTGTAGAAAAGGAGTGTGCTAAGCACAGTGCAGCTACTTTTTAATGGCACCGGTGCTGCTGAGAGACAGGTTTACGTAGCAAGCCCTCGGTGCGGAGAGGCGGAAGAATAAAGTGAGAAGTAGAAAGGAAAGAGAGATGGGGAGCGCGGCGAAAGGACAGGCAGGAAATAGACAGCGTTAGACAAGAGCTGTAAGAGGAGAAAGACATGAATCTGCTAAGAGGTCCTTTGACAGGGAGATGTAGCACAATATTTATATCTATTACGCCCTCCAGTGCTCTGCTGACAAGTCAATGTCCCGGTGTAAGATGGAGGTGTCTCCTGGGACAGATTTTCTGCAGCCATGAAGAGGCACCTCTATGGATACAGTCTGCTAGAGGACTGGTGCTCAACTCCTGTCCTCATCACCCCCCAACAGAAGACTGAGCCACTGATTGAGCCACCTGTGCTGAAGCTGGGATATCCTTAAAATCTGACCTGTTGGGAGGGGGGGGGGGCTGGAGGACTGGTGTTGAGCACCCATGTGTTAGAGTCCCTGCTCCTTCATGTACACTTCACCCACCACCCCAAAATTGCACTTTTTATGTTTAAGGGGCAAATATGCTGCAGGTAGTAGCAATAATGAGTACTTCTACTATCCCTAGCTGGTTCTGCTCAGAAACAATGGTGGTTATTTTACTAAAGTCTCCCGGTGTAGAACCCAGTGCAAAAAAACAGCACCAGATTTATCAACGGAGAAAATAAATCCCATTGAAAAAAAAAACAAACAACAACAGAAATATGCTGTTTTTGCCCCAGTTTTGCAGGTTGGAAACATTCATGAGTAGACCGCTATACATTTTATCATAACCCCACAATACAAACGCTTGCCAGGAATAATATCCGTTGGAGATGTTGATCTCCAAGGATGTAATCATTCAGGTTTTAGGGTTCTGAATAGAGACGGGCACCATTTTAGGCGGCGGATTTGGATCTGCCTCAGATCGTCCGGTTCCTGTGATCCGGAGATTTCCACCGATCAGTCTGAATAAGTCCAGTCCGCCTTTTCCAGATTCTTCCTTCTATCACCGACAACCCACATGGCTTAAAGTTAGATTGTTCAAAATCCGCACTCATATTAAATCCGCGGGGGAGGGAGAGCATGTCGGTTTTTAACAATCTGAGTTTATATTGTATTGTATATCTTTATTTATATAGCGCCATTAATGTACGTAGCGCTTCACAGCAGTAATACACGTGATATAATCATACAGTATAAATAACAAATAATACAAATAATACAAATAACACATAAAGGGAAGAAGTGCTTCAGACATAAAAGTAACATTTCGGAAGAGGAGTCCCTGCTCCGAAGAGCTTACAATCTAATTGGCAGGAAGAACGTACAGAGACAGTAGGAGGGCGTTCTCGTAAGTGAGTCTGCAGGTGATTCCGGATTCAATGTGGAATCTGAGTGTGGATCCTTACAAATCCACCCGGATTGTATACAATGGCGGATTCGGATTAATGCGCTCAGTTATTTTTAGTACCCGATCCGCAGACGGATTTTGGAGGAAGGGGTGACGGATTTGGTAAAAACAATCCGTGGAATTCCAGGGGAACGGCTTTGGACTGGTCCGCCCATCCCTAGTTCTGAACCAAAACATGTTTTTTGAATGGAAAATTAGTGACTTTACTAGTAGGGTTGCCAGACGGCTTCGCCAAAATACTAGACACAATTGTGAAAGGTGTGACGCGCTCGAGACACACTCACACAAACCTCTCTCACCTCTCCATGCTGTTTCCTCCTCTCTTTGGATCAAACCCATGCTGCTCCCCTTAATTAGCTGCCTTACCCTGCAGCAGCCAATCAGGATGGAGGAGGCTGCCCAGCAGCCCCCTAGCAACAGCCCTGCTCTGTCCCTGCTCAGGAAATCCAGCGGCCTCCCAAGCCGGTCAGGTCATTATGTCCAGAGAGATAATACCAGACACATACTGTACATGCCCAGTATTACCTCTAATTTTTTACTGGACAGTGTCCAAATGCAGGACAGTCCGGTTTAATACTGGACACCTGGCAACCCTATTTGCTAGTGAGACTACAAATACATTTCAAAGTCTGTCCATGCTAAAAATCAGTGACATTTGTCTAAATACAGTAAGTGATGTATCTGATGTTAATTTCATGTAATGCCCCCACTTTCCTCCTTCTGTACCAACAGAAACAATCAAAACGGGGCAGTACTTATAAAAGGCTGCAGTTTCTCTTCTGCTGTTAAAGGTGCACATCGATCTAAACATAAAGATCACACGGTGACTCCCTAATGCAGTCACCATCTACTGTAGAACAGCCTTGTGCATTCCAATAAGGCCAGACCAGACCAGATATGGTTCACAGACTATTTTACAAAATGAGGTAATGGCTGGAACAAATTGACTAAAGTGCTCCGCTCTAGAGAAGCAATCTAAAGGTAAGAAACTCATGAGTGCATTTGTTTGTGTTTCACGTCTCAAACAGCTTCACCCAATAATCACTTGTCATATAGTGATAAACTAGATCATTGGCCCATTATTTAATGTTATGAAGCCGTCTTGCCCTTAGGGATTTTAGGAGTCAAATCTTCTCCCGCAAGGAGAAGTGGCTTCTCAATATATCGAATAAACAGCACGGATTTGGGGTAACAACATATCTAAGCTTGATGTCCTCTTTGCACATACATGTTTCTTTGCAGTATTGAACTGCTAGTTAAGCTGCGGACAAGGATTTTGATTCTGTACTCTCTGGTCCCAGGTTTAGCTTTATAAGCTGCATAGTGCAGCTAGCAAAAGATCTAAGGTGTCCATGGAAAACTGGAAATAAAGCTGGATAGAAAGCTTCCAATGACATGGCCACTGTGCTCTTTTGCATGTCACTACCCAGAATTCTTGTGTACAGGTTAACCGCTGTGTGACATGTGACCGTGAAGTGATTGGATCTGGCTGTGAGGACTTGCAGAGGACCTGTAGATACCCTCTGATTAGTCTTAAACTAGAGTCTGTGCTCATATGATAATGCACTTGATAGAACTCTACAATTCTTAAGACAGTAGTTCAAGCAATATCCTACATGTGTTTTTTTGTAATAAATCAGTTCTGTACTATGAGAAAATACTTGTAGCATTTAAAAAAAAAATGTTTTTAAAGACATTTTTAATGTTTTTAATGTAGGAAGCATTTCCAAAGTGGCAGCCCCTTCCCCTTCTGACAGCCTCTGGCTCTTGAGACTCGTCCTCTCTCTAGCAGTGCACCAATTGTATCTAGTAACTGCCTAGTCAATCATATTCCAGGAACTACATTGCCCAAAATGCTGTGCAAGAACTGAACTAAATAGCCCCGAGCAAGCGATTGATAACAGGAGAACAGATCGATCTGCAGCTTAGCTAATCACTTGTCAGTGTGCAGATGGTATTGATGCACATATTGAATGGGGAAAAAAAAAATATATTTTTAAAAACGTCAGCTTGAACTGCAGCTTTAAGATCTCTGCTGCTTAGTTATTAGGTTAGGTAACATTACACTGCTTCACACAGTATTAAAAAACAAAGTCTGGCATGAAATAACAACTTGACTGCTGCAGTTGGCAGTGGTTACGAAGCTGACACAATAAGTTAATGATGGGAAAGAGACATGTCAGGAACTCCACAATGTACAAAGTACATTTAAAAAAAACATGAGTGTATTTTCATGTCTCACACAAAAACCTGCTTTACCCAATTATTCAGTCAAATATTGTGTAGCCCCGTTTCCCCTTGAATACAGAAAGGCTACCAATGCTGTTATTAACCTGTTGGCTCGCAGGGCCTGAGCCTCTGCCACGGAGAGCCTGGGGTGATAAATTACCACTACTTGATGCAGTGCCTCCACCTGGGAGGGATCCCAACGGAGTGGGAGTTGCCCCTGACAGGAACCCAATACAATAATGTGCACACTTGATATAAAATAACAAGTACCTTTACTATATAACATTGTAAAAATATATGTATCACAATCACATACCCTTTCTCTCTAATAGTACAACTAATCAAAGCGACTCGCAGGACGCAACCCTCCACCGTGCCCCCACACCGTGTCCAATGTCCCACACCCAAAACCCCAGTGTGTAGTGGCCGCGCGGTCCACTATAAAGAGAGAGTGTTATAGTTGGTGCACTTGGTGTGTGGTTACCTGCCGAGCGCTCCTGTGCTCGGGCCAGCAGACAACTTCAAAAAGGATCCGCCGACACGCAATCCCTTCAGTGACGTCCTTCCGGGGCGATCCCACCCAGATAGTATCTCTGTCTATGGAGAGGCCTGGTCCCAAACCTCTTCTAAGGTAGTGCAGCGTCCGCTGTGTCCCTGAACTATAAGCACTAATGGGGCAGGTTCCCTAGTCTAGGGCCTGTCCCTAAAGCAACCACAAGCTGTAAGATGACTCAGGGCCTCTCTGGGGCCTAGGGGAATTCTCTGGCCTAGTGCAGAGGCTACTTGCCTCTCTGCACAGACACCTCCTACCCCTTTCCCCTCCTGTACTCAACTGACAAGCGTGCTCCCCTGTCTGCCTCCTACTTCCCTTCCTAGAAGAATCCTGGCACCCCATTTTCTCCCTGGCATCAGGTGGTTGTCCCAGAGGCTCATGGGACTTGTAGTCCCTGCCAAGAGCCTTCTCCTATTGGCCGTGGCTTTGCGCGCTTGTCCCTGTGCATGCGTGACATGTAATGGCCGCAGCAGGTTCTCCTGCGCATACGCAAGCTGTCTGAGGGCCTCTGCAACTCCTGCTCTCACTGCGCATGCGCAACCTCACGCAAGATGGCGGCGTCCTCAGCCGGAGACTACTGCAAGCCAGGGCGATGCGCTCGCCCCCCTTACAACACCCCACCCGCCGGCAAGGTAAGCGAGGGGAACCGGACCACCAACGGGGACCGGGGATGCAATAAGGGAAATGGTAATGACATGCAAACATGAACCCAATAACCCGAATTAAACTGAATCCCAGTGTTCAGTTTGATCCCCGTTCTCGCTGGCCGCGATAAAACACATTGCAGCAATGTGTGTGGCCAGCGTGAGCAAGTGCCTGCGCCCGCTCGGCGCTCAGAGCAAGCAAACGTGACGTTGTGGCTGCGCCCCCACGCGCCAGCGCGCCCGTTCCCTGCCTGGCCGAGGCCTTAGAGCCCATAACCTTACTGTGTACAGTTTGCAACCACTACTAGCTTCTAAAAGCAAGATTTTACAGAGTGTAAACAGATAACTTGTACGGATGTTTCTAAGTGTTCTGGGTTTGACCTTTTCATTATTTTGAGGTATAAAATATAGTAATGAGGTGAAGAGAAGTCTGTGGACTCATACTTACAAAAGTATTCCGGCTGTCCTTGGTTATCCAGCACAAAGCGTTCTTGAAAATAGTGCTGGATAGTGAATCGTTGTAAAGCGAAAGCCATTTTCTGCCCATTGCCCATTGGTAGGTATTATAAAGAGTCGGATATGAGCGTCGGATAAAACATTTTGCCATCGGAAAACTGCCCATTGGTATTTATTATAAAGCGTCAGAAAGTGAAACGTCGGAAAGCGAGGACCGCCTGTATATGAGTTTCTCATGTTCAATGTAACAACAAGCTTATTCTTTAAGCTGCAGCTGTAGCCAGATTTCCTGTTCTCGGTGCCGCGATTTGCACTGCTCCGGTGCGGCTGGAGTGTGGCCGTATTGCAGCTACCGCTCTCGCGGCCCCGAGGACAGTTAATTTCCCAGGAGGATTAACTCTGCTGGGTTGCATGCTCCTGAATGGGACCCCGCAGTGTAATCCTCCTGAGATATCTGCAGGGTGAGCAATACCTATACTCACCTTTCAGGTGAGCAGCGCAGCAGTCAGCAGCCTCTCTGCAGCTCTGTGTCTGGATGCGTGTCCCTGGTAAGCAGGGCTGTGGTTCCTTCCCCCTTGATGATGTAGATGCCCTTATATGGGGTTCTACATCATGAGAGGGAAGGTATATACCCTCAAGTGAAGGATTAACAATGTGGGTCCCACCCAAAAGCATAGAACCCCGCCACGTGATTCTTTCAGGGGCGCAGACGGACCACGGGGTTCCCCTTTTTTTCGTGGCCACAAGGACAGCGAGTCTGGCTTCATCTGTAAGTATCTATATAATAAGCTTCATGATAATGAATACAACAGGCCAGGGGCAGCTGCTTCACAAGAAACCATGATATAGGAAATCATGTGACCCTTGGATTGCAATTCTGAGAAGTTTAAGCAATGGATCTCAGGAATTGTCTTTTCTCATTTGTATGTGTGTGCCTGTCTGTGTCAGGGGAGAAATGGAATGAAAAATATATTCATGGTATTATTCCATTTTTTTTAGTCTAATAAAAAAATATGTAGGCAGGCCGTCACATGGTCATTTTTCAGGCATAGATTCCACTTCCTGCCTTACAGAGGTTTCAGTTTAGCTTTTGAGTTCTGAGGTCTCCAGCTGATCAAACCAGCATCACCTGCTATACAGGCAGTGGCATTACCGAAGAGGCACTTCATGCAACCTTATTATGGATATTTGTTTACCATTCCCCTTTTTGGAGAGCTGTTTTGCAGCATTGCAGATGTTTCCATGTAGCCTCTTTTTCAAAAGCAGTAACTATTAGACCCAAGATTGTGTCTGGGCTTAATTTTGTTAGAAGAATAATTAGGAAAGGGTTCAGAGTTTGCCGTCTTACTCACTGCTGAGCATCAGTGTGGTGAAAGAGAAGCAGTGATCCCTAGAGAAAAAGTTCTGGGCTGAGAGAAAGATAGCATCACATGCAGTGTGAGTGTTACACAGTAAGTGACACTTGGTCCATTGAGCTTAGTCTTTGTGCTGTTGCTGTGTGATAGCTATTATGCTAATGCATTTACTGTAAGTGCCTTGGAGATTATCACTTCATTAGCTTGTTCCTAACTCTTATGCAGCAAGATGTAACATTGCAGCAAATACAAGGAATTAGATATATATATATATATATTATTCTGAAGCCAGGGCACGTTGGTATGAATGGCTCCCGATAGCATTAACACAGTTCCCTTTTAAATCACTCCAAGTCCTGTAATATTTCCTCCACTTTATTGGGAAAAGGTAGCAGGGTACAGATACTTGTGGATGGTGTGTAGTGGTGATTATTAGTTAGAAACCGGTAAAAAGAGATGGCCTCACCAAGGGTTATAAACAGAGAAAGGTTCTTTACTCACTGTCTCCAGGGTTGAAAAGAGGAAGTGAGGTGCGGTGTGGGCAAAGGAATAGTCTAGGGACAGACCATGTCTGAACAAACAGGAGGGGGGGCAGACTAGTCCATTCTGGTGAGAATCTCAGAGACTGCTGTAGCAGCTCACTGATGTCATGCTCGCAGGCAAGGAGTGCAACATTGTTGCAAGCCACGCAGGCACAGTATGTGTCTGCAGACTCCATGCAGCTGGGAATAAAATCTGACAGGCAGAAACTGCAAAGGAGAGAGGGGGGTGAGTCAGAAATGTGGCTCTTGTTCCATAACACTCCCCGTCTGGTATCTGTAGATACCACTATATGGCAAGCTATGTGGAACATATGTGCAATACATACAACATAACAATATACTGCAAAGCTCCATATTTCCACAGCAATGTGATACCGGCTGGTACCACTGGCATCAAAGTCCTTTGGCCAGGCCTTCCAGTAAGGGAAGCCAGGTGGGTGCGTAGCTCTTGGTTAGCTTGATGCACCACAATGTCTCTTAAAAGTCCACGGCACTGGTAACCAGTTTTTCCCCATCACAGTCCGATTTGGGCATTAGAAGGATAGTCTCTGTAATGGGTCTTAGGAAGGTTTTAACGATCCCATTCTGGGCCACTCGTACTTCCACTTTGCGAACCCTTTCGTCTTCGCTTGGGATAGTTCTTATTATAAGTCCCATGGGCCATTCATTTCTTGCCACCTGTTTATCTTTCAACAAGACCACATCCCCCACTTGGATATCTGGTTTTACTGTTTGCCATTTGTGGCGTTCTTGAAGTGTCACCAGATACTCGCGTCTCCAGCGGTCCCAAAATGTGTTGGCCAAGTACTGCACCTGTCTCCACTGTCGTTTGTACATATCCTTAGAATGGAAGTTTTCGACTGGTGTGGAGATGTTCCCTACTTTCTGGGTTAACAGCATTGCTGGTGTCAGAATACTTGGCGATTCTGGATCTGTTGACACTGGGATCAAGGGCCTAGCATTGACTATTGCTGATATTTCGGCCATGAATGTGGTTAGCACTTCGTGAGTGAGTCGAGTCAGATCGGTTTTTAGCATTATAGAATCCAAGATACGCCGAACCACTCCGATCATGCGTTCCCATGCTCCGCCCATGTGAGAGGAGTGAGGGGGGTTGAATGTCCACGTGCACTCTTTGTCGCGCAGGTATCTTTGGATACTATTGTTTCTATTGTCTTTAGTGTCCATTTGTAATTCCTTGCATGCTCCAACGAAATTGGTGCCGCAATCGGAGCGTATTTGTTTAACTGGTCCTCTGACGGCAAAGAACCTTCTGAGGGCATTTATGAAGCTTGAAGCATCCATAGATTCTATAACCTCGATGTGTATAGCTCGTGTGCTCATGCAGGTGAAGAGTACCGCCCATCGTTTGCTGTTTGCTAGTCCGCCCCTAGTTCTACGCGAGATGACCATCCAGGGCCCAAATACATCAAGTCCTACATAGGTAAAGGGGGGTTCTGTATTAAGTCTGTCGACAGGTAGATCCGCCATCCTTTGGTCTTGGCTTTTGCCTCTCAGCATTCGGCACCTAACACATTTGTGGAGATTACTGGCCACGCACCTTTTCATGCCAACGACCCAAATGCCCGCCGCCCTAATGGCGCCTTCGGTGAAGTGTCGTCCCTGATGCATGACTTGTTCGTGGTAGTGGCGCACCAACAAAGTGGCGATGTGATGCCGGCCAGGGATGATAAGAGGGTGGCTTTCCTCCCTGCTCAGTTGGGACTTATTGAGGCGGCCTCCTACTCTCATGAGGCCGTCGTTGTCGATGAAGGGATTCAACTTCCAAAGTGGACTGTTTTTGTTAACACTCTTCTTTCCGCGAATGCAATTGATCTCTTCCGCATATGTTTCCCTTTGAACATGACTGAGAACAGTTTCCTTAGCCTTTGTAATTTCCTCTACGGTGCGCAGCTCTTTGCAGATGTGCCAGCCGTGGCAACCGGTAGTTTTACCGTCTGGTGTCTGGCGGAAGGAGGAGGCTATATGCCCGAGATGGGCTACTGTTCGCAGAAGGGCCGTCCACTTTGAGAAGCGTTGGAATCGATGTGATCCGAATGCGTTTTTGTGCGATACATTGGTGAGTACCACGGATACTTGTGGGGGCCTTATCTCCGTATCCTTTTCGGGATCCACGAGTTCAAAATCGCCAACTGGGGTTGGTAGTGTTTCCGCAGGCTGCGCAAGAAACGTTGGTCCTGTGAGCCACGACGTATTCTGCAGTTGAGATGCGGGTACTGATCTGGTGGCGTGATCTGCGGGATTTTGCTCTGTGGGCACGTGGTGCCATTGTTCTGGTTGGGTTGACTTCCTGATTCTTTCTACGCGGTTAGCTACGTATACGTAGAATCTCCTTTTCTTATTGTAGATGTATCCCAGTACCACCTTGCTATCTGTGTAGAGTTTGACGGCATCTGGTTTGCTGTCCATCTCATTCTCGATAAGCTCCGCCAGTTCTACTGCTAACACTGCACCACACAGCTCTAGTCTGGGTATAGTATGGTCAGGTTGTGGCGCCAGCTTAGCTTTGCCAAGGATGAACCTGATGTGGCAACTTCCATCCACGTCCGTGGTTTTTAGGTAGGCCACCGCTGCTATAGCTTTGGTGGAGGCATCTGAGAACACGCAAAGCTCTTTGATGTGTGCGGCGGTGAGAGATATAGGTGAATAGGGGCGTGGGATTTGAAGTTGCTCGAGGGCCTTCAAGGAGTGTTTCCACGTTTCCCACTCTTTCCGTTTTTCTGGAGGTAGTGGGGTGTCCCATTCCTGTTTTTCGAAGGACATTTCTCTGAGGAGAGACTTCCCTTGTATAGTGACAGGGGCCACGAATCCTAGCGGGTCATAGAGACTGTTAACGGTGGACAGGACTCCGCGACGTGTGAAGGGTTTTTCTTCGATGGCTACCTGGAACGTAAAGGTGTCTGTTTTAAGGTTCCAGCTTATCCCTAGGCTCCGCTGTATGGGAGGCGTGTCGGTCCCCAGATCCAAATTCTTGAGATCTGGTGCTTGATCATCTGCGTGGAACGCCTTCATCACTGTGGCACTGTTGGAAGCTATTTTGTGCAACCTTAGGTTGGCCTTTGCTAACATCCTTTGTGTCCTCTTGAGTAGATCTACGGCTTCATCTTCGGTGGGAAGTGATTTTAATCCGTCGTCCACATAGAAGTCTCTTTCGACGAAGCTCCTGGCGTCTTTCCCGAACTCTGCTTCCCCGTCTTGGGCCGTTCTTCTGAGGCCGTAGGCTGCCACTGCAGGTGATGGGCTGTTCCCGAAGACATGTACTTTCATGCGGTACTCCGTGATTTCCTTTTCTATGTCGTCATCTTGGTACCACAGGAATCTTAGGTAGTTACGGTTGTCTTCTCGCACAAGGAAGCAGTGGAACATCTGTTGAATGTCTGCGGTTACGGCGATAGGTTCCTTGCGGAAGCGGATCAGCACTCCCAGAAGACTGTTTGTCAGATCCGGCCCGGTGAGGAGAACATCGTTTAGGGATACTCCCTGATGCTGGGCGCTGGAGTCGAATACCACTCGGATTTGGCCAGGTTTCTGGGGGTGGTAGACGCCAAACGACGGGAGGTACCAGCATTCTTCGCCTTCTTTCAGTGGGGGCGCCGACTCTGCATGGCCACTGTGGAAGATTTTTTGCATGAAGGCCACAAAGTGTTCCTTGGTCTCCGGTTTCCTTTGTAGGTTGCGGCGGAGCGAAGCGAGCCTAGACATAGCATGGTCTCTGTTGTTTGGGAGGCGTCTTCTTGGCGAGCGGAAAGGTAGTGGGGCCACCCAACTGCCCAATTCGTCCTTGAAGAGCTCCTTATCCATTAACCTCAAGAATTCTTTGTCTTCCATTGATGGCGCCTGTTTGTCGTCGTCCTTTGTTGTCTGGAACACTGTACTCCCTAGGTCATTGGGGTATTTTCTTGCCACAGGCGCGTCTCCGTAGTTCCTTTTGGTCTCGAGCTTCTCGTGGACCTGAAAGTGGTTCGGACAAGGTTTGAAGTGAGATATACGACCGTTCTCCAACAAGTTTGTCTGTAGGGCGCCTACGTTGTCGGGTCCTCGTATCCTGTCTATGCATACTTCTCCAACTACCACCCATCCTAGATCGAGCCTTTGGGCGCTTGGGCCGTTGTGGTCCCCATTTCGCTGTTCGCGGATCTTGTGTGCTCTCATGATGTCTCTGCCAAGTAGCAGCAGGATCTGGGCATCTTCGTCTAGTGGTGGGATATGATCGGCAATGGTTTTTAGATGGGGATGATGTCGCGCCACGTCTGGCGTGGGGATCTCAGTCCTATCTTCCGCCATGTGATTGCACTCGATGAGTGTGGGAAGGGGCATGCTCACTTTGCCGTCTATTGAGCATATGGTGTAGCCATTCACTCTTCTCCCTGTAGTCTCCATTCGCCCTGCGCACGTTCTGAGAGTGTAAGGAGAGGTACTGTCTTGTATGCCGAACATATCGAAGAATTCTGACCTGACCAGCGATCGGTTGCTCTGGTCGTCGATGATTGCATACATCCGTTTGGCTCTTTGGGGTTGTCCCTCTGGGTGCACTGCTACCAGACATATTTTAGAGCAAGATCTACCGTCGTCTCCTTCTCCGCATACTTCTGTGCATTTGGATGCTACTGACGTCGGGGGGGGTGTGTCTCCCACTTCTTCCTCCCCGCCCTGCTTTGTCGGAGGGTTAGGGGCTTTGCTTGCTTTGGGCTTCATAGCTTCCGGGTGTAGAGCGGCTATGTGCCTGTCGCTATCGCACTCTGTGCATTTCATAGCTTCTTTGCAGTCCTTGAATAAATGAGTTGTGGAAGCACAACATTTGAAACAGGCTCCCCATTCCCTGAGTAGGTTCTTTCGCTCCTCTATGGGTTTCATCCTGAATCCGAAGCACTTGTTAAGTGGATGCGGCTTTTTGTGGATAGGGCATTCTTTGTTAAGGTCCCTTGGTTTTTTGTCCCTGTCGGTCGTCTGGCTGGGACTCGCGTGGGTCGTAGGGGGCACGTCCGTCCTGTGGACCGAGATGGGTGTTCTGGAGTCCTTGCACCTTGCTGTTGACCTTTCGTTCCTCGGGTGGCTAACGCTGGATGTGGTTTGCGCCCCTAAGACGAAGCTGGGGTCGTTTCTTGTCTTTGCCGCTTCGCAGATGAAGCTCACGAAGAATGAGAATGGGGGGAAGACAACCTGCTTCTCCCTTTTGTATTTGGAACCTTGTGAAAGCCACCTTTCTTGGAGGTTGAAGGGTAGCTTCTCCAGGATGGGTCTCACTCCACGAGCTGAGTCTAGGGCGTTGAGACCTATTAAGGAATGGTCTTTCCTTGCGAACTCCAGTTCTTGCAGCAGGTCTCCAAGATCTCGTAACTTCGAGTAGTCTTTACTCGTGATCTTGGGGAAGCTCTCGATTCTTTTGAAGAGTGAATCCTCGACTGCTTCAGGGCTGCCATAGGTCTCTTCTAGCCTTTCCCACACTAGGTCCAGACCTACTTGGGGTTGATGTGCGTTTGCCGTCCGAAGTCTCTGCGCTTGCTCCCTGGATACGTTCCCCAAGAACTTAACTAACAGGTTGAGCTCTTCCCTTGCTGAGAAGTCCAAGCTGTCGATTGCGTCTTTGAACGTGAACTTCCACGTCCGGTAGTTCTCAGGGCGGTCGTCGAAGCTGATGAGTCCTGCGTGCACCAAGTCGCGCCGGATCATGTACTTGGCTATGTCTGTCAGACCTGAGACGTCGGCGCGTTTGCCCCGTTCTGAGGTAGTTGCTGGGACGGTCTGTGCGGTCGCCTCTTCCTTGGCGTGGACGCGTGATGGCTGCTGGCCAGTGTGAGGGGCTGTTTTCTCCCGCGTGGGTGTACCTGGATTACGAGCCTGTTGTGGTGCATCCGTGTGCGCTCTGGCGTGTGGATCACTGTTGCGGCTGTGGCTATCCCAGGCAGCGTGTGCCATTGACGGAGCAGCGTCTTCTCCTCGTGGTCCTAGCGAGTCTTCGTTATCTGTGGAGTCGCTCCATCCGTGTTGAGATGGTGCGCTGGTGTTTACGCTGAAGAGGCTCCTTACGTAGTCTTCAGTGCGTCGGGCCGGATCCTCTGAAGCTATCCGTCTGTATGGTAGCTCCCCGCCGTCCTGTCTCGCAGCTGCTTCTAGGACTTCGGCTTGGGCTATGGCGGCAGCGGCGTCCTCTTCTTTGCTTAGAGCCTCTAGATCCGCGTCTAATTCGGCCTTTCTACGCGCATTGGCAGCGGCAGCGGTAGCGGTGGCATTCTGCTCCTCCTCTTCTATGCGCGCCTTTTCTGCCCTTACGGCTGCCTCTCTCCGACCATATTCGGCCCTGGCACGTGCGGCCTCTGCTGTAGCTCGCGCCTTGGTAGCGCTCGCGCTTGCGCTAGACGCGTGAGATTGCACTGATCTTGCTGACCTTGATGAGTGTCTGGATATGCTTGAGCGCTGCGATGCAGTTTCCAGCAAAAGGTCCTTTCTCCTACTCTCAGCTTCCGTGATAGTGATACGCACGCGGCTGTCTCGCGCCAGGTCAATGTTACTCTGTAAGTCTCTTTCTTGCAGGCTTTCGCTGGTGTTGGCCCTAGTCAGGTAAGTAACGTATGCCTCTGACAGCTCTTGATAACGCGAGTGATCAGTCCTTAATTGCGTTATTGCCTGCTCGAGCTGCTGCGCATAGTTGCCAATACTAGTGACATTGCGTATTCCCAGTGTGGTTGTTTCCCAGGCCAACTCTAATTTAGCGCGGTGCGCTTCAATGTCAGTCTCATATTTTTCGCGGGCCTTTTGTGTCAGTGTGACTGTCCGTTTAGGCCTTGCGCCTGCCTGCGCCTGTTGCAGATGCGCAGCGGTCTCTGTGTCTGAGAGATCGCTTTCCTGCGTGATGTCTGGTGAGGCTCTGAGTTCTGCCATGCTGTAGGTGTGTGTAGGCCTTTGCCAGTGCGTGTGGCGTGCGGTCTTTTACCTTGTCAGCGATGGGCGTCTGTCTCAGATGATGCCGAGCGGTGTCCTGCAGCGTGCAGCGTTGGGGTAGCTGTACTTACAGGTGTCCGTTGGCTCCTCACTGTGGGGCTGAGCAGCGGGTGGACTCAGGCAGAGAAAAAGGCAGTTAGTAATTGTGAGAGGAGCACTGCTTGTTGCAAGGCTGTGTGCAGTTTGCTGTATAAAGCTTGCTGCCCTGTCTGGCAGAGTGAAGCTGCTGCTTGTCCTGGGGTGCAGAGACTATTCTGTATAGCATAGAGTCTTTGAGTAGTAGCTGCTGTGTGATTCCTTTGTGTAGTATTAGCAAAGTAAGGCTGCTCACTGTCTTTGCATAAAGCTGTGGTAGTTTGCTGTGTAGAGGCTTGTGGCTCTGTGTAGCAACGTGCTTGTGCAATGTGGTGAGAGACTGCTGTTTATTTATTTGCTACGTAAGCTGCTCGCTTGTATCTTTAGCATAAAGGCTGTGGGTAGCAGCTCCTCTGTGTGTATTTCCCAAGGCACACGGTCCTCTTTTTACTATTCTGAAGCCAGGGCACGTTGGTATGAATGGCTCCCGATAGCATTAACACAGTTCCCTTTTAAATCACTCCAAGTCCTGTAATATTTCCTCCACTTTATTGGGAAAAGGTAGCAGGGTACAGATACTTGTGGATGGTGTGTAGTGGTGATTATTAGTTAGAAACCGGTAAAAAGAGATGGCCTCACCAAGGGTTATAAACAGAGAAAGGTTCTTTACTCACTGTCTCCAGGGTTGAAAAGAGGAAGTGAGGTGCGGTGTGGGCAAAGGAATAGTCTAGGGACAGACCATGTCTGAACAAACAGGAGGGGGGGCAGACTAGTCCATTCTGGTGAGAATCTCAGAGACTGCTGTAGCAGCTCACTGATGTCATGCTCGCAGGCAAGGAGTGCAACATTGTTGCAAGCCACGCAGGCACAGTATGTGTCTGCAGACTCCATGCAGCTGGGAATAAAATCTGACAGGCAGAAACTGCAAAGGAGAGAGGGGGGTGAGTCAGAAATGTGGCTCTTGTTCCATAACATATATATATATATATATATATATATATATATATATATATATATATATATATATATATATATATATATATATATATATATATATATATATATATATATATATATATATATATATATATATATAATGGGGAAAGGCAGGGTTGCAGACCTGCCTGAGACATGCAGATGAGCATACAGTTATATTTGCATATATATATATATATATATATATATATATATATATATATATATATATATATATATATATATATATATATATATATATATATATATATATATATATATATATATATATATATATATTATATATAATATATAATATATATATATAATTATTTGCAGTGGTTGACAAATCACCAAAAAATCTACTCGCCACCTAGTACCAAACGTGTGCTGCTTGGGCCAATATTTACTCGCCCGGGGGTTAAATCCACTCGCCCGGGGCGAGCAAATGTATAGGTTTGTAGAACACTGATTATTTGTGTGTATATATATATATATATATATATATATATATATATATACACACTTAAATATATATATATATACCTATAGGGAACCATGTTAAAAATGGTTTTTGAAGCAAAAAGTGTGTGCTCATTTGCATGTCATTTCCCAGAATCCCTTGCTGCAGTGGAAGTGCTGTGTGCTGGGTGAGAATGGGGAAAGGCAGGGTTGCAGACCTGCCTAAGACACGCAGATGAGCATACAGTTGTATTTACATTTGCATATTTGCTTTGCTGTGGAGGGTTTTTGTCACTTTTTTTTACTCACCATAACTTAACTCAGTATTATGGTTGACATACAGTGACACTGTCATGCGCTTCTGTGTAGGTAAGCAAACGCACCCTTAGGGTGTCTCCAGACACTGGAGCTATGTGGGAGGGAGCTATGTGTGGCCACTGAGTTGACCCGTGCAGGGGGGTGTCCTCTTACCTCTCCTGCATCGTTGGTCTGGGACCCGCTCTCCTCACCAGCTCCTGCGTGCCACCGTCAGTGAAGTCCAGGTAGATGAAAAGAAACGGCGCAACTGCGCATGTCTTAAGAAATGAAGCTCCCGGATGTTTCTTCTGAAAAACTTTATTCAACACACACAAGGGCTACACCGCAATCTCTTTGTATATATTTGCTGGTATTTTAAATTGTTTATTCATTGCTTTTGATTGGTGTTTGTTTTTTAATGTTGGATTATTTTTGACTTTTTATGTGCAATGATGCAGTTTATTTAGATATTTATTTTATTTATTCATGGTTTTGTTTTGGTGTTTTAATTGTTTATTCAGGTCAGTATTTTGGATTGGATTAATTGATTGGTGGTCATTGTGTTCTGTTTACTTCTTTATTTGTTTTTAGTTTGAGATTGTTTTGAATGCATTGGATCTTGTTTGTGATTTTTTTTAAGTTGACCATTGACTGGCATAGTGTTAAATCATGCCCATATTATATGGGCATGATGTAGCCACTGTGCCATTCAATTGTTTGATTGGCATTAGTAATATGTTCATTTTGCAATGTAATGTTGTTTTATTTGGGCATGTTTTTTTATTCCTTCACCATTTCTTGCTATAGTGGTAAATCAGGCCCATATTATATGGGCATGATGTACCCACTGTACCAATGAATTGGTGAAGGATGGGGGTAGTTGCCTGGGGAGGGTGGTTAGGCCTCCTGGGTGTGTAGTGGGGGAGGGTGGGTTAACCCCTTTATTACTATAGCAGTTACTAACTGCTAAGGTGATTAAAGGGTTAGGGGACATTAGATTGTTTTTGATTGTACTGTATTGTTTGTGGCAACGGAGGACATGGACGGTGATGAGGATGAGGATGGCCTTCATTATGGCAGCCAGGCAGGGGTGAGTGCAAGTTTTATTTATTTTATTTCAGCAGCACATATTGCAAAGTTTATTGGAGGCAATTGCCACCAATAAAGCTGCTATTGGGCCTTAACCCCTTCATTGCCTTACCGGTTAGTAATGAAGCTACTTTAACGTATTTTTTTTATAGTGTGTGGGAGCAGGGGGTCTCCTGAGCTGAACTGCTTTGATTTCTGGCTCAGGATCCCCCTGCTTCCCGAGTTACAGGCCTCGGATGCCAGTGTCACCGCTATTTTTAAAGCATGATGTGTGACATTTAAATATTGGAGGAGAAATGGAGGAGAAACTGGCACCCCATATCTGTGCCTGTATCTCGGGAACCAGGGGGTCCCTGAGGCTGAAATCAATGCAGTTCATCTCGGGAGACCCCCTGCTCCCGCACACTATTAATACAAATTACATTAATGCATCTTCATTACCATAGCGGCTAGCCGCTATGGTAATAAATCATTTTTTATTAATATGTGTGTTTTGATACTAGTGTACATGAGCAGGGGATCTCCTGAGCTGAACCGCATTGGTTTCAGCCTTAGGGACCCCCTACTTCATGAGATACAGGCCTTCGTTATGGGATGCCGGTATCCCTCTGCAGGATCCCCCGGTCATGTGACGCGCGAACTTTAAAAGCACAGGGGCCTGTATCTCATGAAGTAGGGGGTCCCGAAGACTTAAATCAATGCGGTTCAGCTCAGGAGACCCCCTGCATATGTATACTAGCTTTAAAATGTATATGTATACTGTACAATCGCCTATTAGAGCCGTGCATGGAGACGCAGCGTCTCCATGCAGCTCTTACAGGCGGCTTATTTTCAATCAGCTATCGCGCTTCAGATTTTTAAGCACGATAGCAGTGGGGAAAAAACAGCTTGCGCGATCGGGCATGTTTTTGCCCGCACCTACCCAAATGCGCTTCACTTCTTAGTGAGCCCCACGTCTGGCTTCATTTTTTTTATCGTGGGATCACAAATTTCCCAATCGGGCGCAAAAGCGCACTGCTTAGTGAATCGGCCCCTGTGTCTCTTTTAAACATTACTCATTGCTCCTTTAGTGTATATGCATTCACATATCAAAACTCCTATTACCTGTCTGCGAGGGTTTAAAGTATACAAGCTCAAGCAATTAGACCTTAATGGGTGAATTGGAAACCAGTATAAAAGACTGGAACTGCAGCTGTGACTTTTTCTCCTGACGAATCAGATGATAGATCTGCGAAACGTGTGGGGATTAACTAAGGCCTTGGATATAGTGCAGGCGACTGCACGCGCGGCATGAACAAATGTGTGTAAGTGCATCAGTCCGGCCGTGCTGTGCGCTATGCGAAGCGCATGCGGCAGGATTTTGAGCCAACAAAAAAATAAAAATGTTCATGTGAAGACCGCGTCACAGCTGCGTTTGAGCCAATCAGGGTGAACCCAGCGGGATGACGTCTCGACCACACCTCCCCGTCGCTCACACAAGGGAGTCCACAAATCACTCAGGCGATAGGCACGCGGCCGTCATGACGGAGTGGCACACGCTGGCGCCAGGCTCGCACTGATGTGAGCTATGTGGTGCGCACATAGGGTGTCAGCCTTCGAGCTTCAGTGGCTCCAGGATATCCAGAGACAGTCTCCCACTGAAACAGAGTTCTTCCCCTCCCCCCACCCCCCTGCCCAGTAGACTTGCTGCAGAGGAAGCACTGTGTGCTGGGTGATAATGGTGAAAGGCGGGGTTGCAGACCTGTCTAAGACATGCAAATGAGCATACAGTAAAATTTCCATTTGCTATATGCTTTGCTGTGGATGGTTTTTGTCACTTTTTTTACCCACCATAACTTAACTATATATATATATATACAGTGCTCGACAAACCCGGTCGCCCACTCGCCAGGTGCGAACGGAAATTGGCCCGTGGCCAGCTACTTTTCCCCCCTGCTCTGCGCAAATTTTAAAAAAATTAAAAAAAAAAATAACAAAAAAAATATCCTCCTGGCTGATTGGCCAATTGGTCGTGACGCGGAATGGAGCCCTTCTCTGCAGGGGTAATGGCTTCTCCTCGCGCGCGCGGTCCGTCTCCGTCTCCTGCCCGCGCTTCCCTCCTCATCCCCTCCAGTCTCCGCTCCTGTCGGGCAAGAGATGACAGCAGGGGATTTCTCCCCCCATCTCCCCCCCCCCTGCCCCGCTTGCCCTCCGGTTCTGCTCCTGTCCCTGTGGCTGCTCGCGCGGGGCAGGAGATGACAGTGGGCGATGTTCCCCCGTCCCGGTTGCCCTACGGTCCCCGCTTTCCCCCAGTGGCTGCTCCCGATGCCAGCAGGGGTGTTCCCCTCGGTCCCCGTGGCTGTCTCCGCTTCCCCACCCCCCCACAAATTTAAAAAAATAAATAAATAACAAAACAAAATATCTTCCTGGCTGATTGGCCGTGACGCGGTCGTGACGCGGAATGGAGCCCTTCTCTGCAGGGGTAAGTAATGGCTGCTCCTCGCGTGCGCGGTCCCTGTCTCCTGCTCGCGCTTCCCTTCTCATCCCCTCAGTCTCCGCTCCTGTCCCCGTGGCTGCTCGCGCGGGGCAGGAGATGACGGCAGGGGATTTCCCCCCCCACCCACTCCCCGGTCCCGCTTGCCCTCCGGTTCCGCTCCTGTCCCCGTGGCTGCTCGCGTGGGGCAGGAGATGACAGCGGGGAATGTCCCCCCCCCCCCCCAAACCTGCTTCCCCTTTGGTCTCCGCTCCTGTCCCCGTGGCTGCTCGCGCGAGGCAGGGGATTTCCCCCCCCTGTCCCGCTTGCCCTCCGGTTCCACAGAGTGTGTATGTATGAGAGAGAGTGGGGTGTGTGTGTGTGTGTGTGTGTGTGTGTGTGTGTGTGTGTGTGTGTGTGTGTGTGTGTGTGTGTGTGTGTGTGTGTGTGTGTGTGTGTGTGTGTGTGTGTGTGTGTGTACGTACGTGTAGGACACCAAAGGTACCCCCCACCCCACCCAGTCAGTCATCCCCCCACCCCACCCAGTCAGTCATCCCCCCACCCCACCCAGTCATCCCCCCACCCCACCCAGTCAGTCATCCCCCCACCCCACCCAGTCATCCCCCCATCCCACCCAGTCATCCCCCCATCCCACCCAGTCAGTCATCCCCCCACCCCACCCAGTCAGTCATACTCCCCCCCACCCAGTCAGTCATACTCCCCCCCACCCAGTCAGTCATACCCCCCCAGTCAGTCATACCCCCCCACCCAGTAAGTCATACCCCCCCCCACCCAGTCAGTCATACCCCCTCAGTCATACCCCCCACCCAGTCTGTCATACCCCCCCACCCAGTCAGTCATACCCCCCACCCAGTCAGTCATACCCCGCCCACCCAGTCAATCATACCCCCCCCACCAAGTCAAACATACCCCCCCACCCAGTCAGTCATACCCCCCCAGTCAGTCATACCCCCCCACCCAGTAAGTCATACCCCCCCCACCCAGTCAGTCATACCCCCTCAGTCAGTCATACCCCCCACCCAGTCAGTCATACCCCCCACCCAGTCAGTCATACTCCCCCCCACCCAGTCAGTCATACCCCCCCAGTCAGTCATACCCCCCCACCCAGTCAGTCATACCCCCCACCCAGTCATACCCCCCCACCCAGTCAATCATACCCCCCCCCACCAAGTCAAACATACCCCCCCACCCAGTCAGTCATAACCCCCCCCCACCCAGTCAGTCATAACCCCCCCACCCAGTCATACCCCCCCACCCAGTCAGTCAGTCATACCCCCCCACCCAGTCAGTCACCCCCCACCCAGTCAGTCATCCCACCCCCCTGCCCAGTCACCCCACCCAGTCAGACAGTCAGTAATCCCCACCCAGTCAGTCAGTAATCCCCACCCAATCACCCACCCAGTCACCCCACCCAATCACCCACCCAGTCACCCCACCCAATCACCCACCCAGTCACCCCATCACCCCACCCAGTCACCCCATCACCCCACCCAGTCACCCCATCACCCCACCCAGTCTCCCATCACCCCACCCCAGTCACCCCATCCCCCCACAGTCTCCGTCTCTCACCCTCTCTCTCTCCCTCTGTCTCTCCCTCTCTCTTTCCCTCTCACCCTCTCTCTCACCCTCTCTCCATCTCTCTCTCACCCTCTCTCGGTCTCTCTCTCACCCTCTCTCCGTCCTCTCTCACCCTCTCTCCGTCTCTCTCTCACCCTCTCTCCGTCTCTCTCTCACCCTCTCTCCGTCTCTCTCTCACCCTCTCTCCGTCTCTCTCTCACCCTCTCTCCGTCTCTCTCTCCGTCTCTCTCTCACCCTCTCTCCGTCTCTCTCTCACCCTCTCTCCGTCTCTCTCTCACCCTCTCTCCGTCTCTCTCTCCGTCTCTCTCTCACCCTCTCTCCGTCTCTCTCTCACCCTCTCTCTCTCTCTCTGTCTCACCCTCTCTCTGTCTCACCCTCTCTCTGTCTCACCCTCTCTCTGTCTCAAAATCTGGATCTGGATATTTTATTTACCCTGTATATCTTAACTGCCCTATACTACACCGAAATAACCTATACTGCTTTCTTCCAGATCTGACTCAAGCTTCACACAGAAGACATTGGAATCCCCCGTAACCCAGAAGACAGGTAGGGAACACATCCCCTCCAATGTATAACATTGTGGGAATGAGGTACCTGGACATTGAGGGTCTGCGGATCAGGTAAGATCCCAGGTGGGATTGCTGCTTTAAACATTCTGAAGCGGGGGCATCCAGGCACTAGTTAAGGGGTGCAGGAAACTAGTCATTCACATCTGGCTTTTTTTTCTAGATTCGACATTTATACACACACATACACACACACAAAACAAGGACTAATTGTAGTATAATGTAATACAATAAATAAACTTATGTCAAAAACGAATGTTCTTACTAGAAATTTATTAAATTTATTTCATTTATGGTTTTTTTAAATGCGGGGCTGGGGGCGGGATTAGAGGCGGGGTTGGGGGCGGGACTAGAGGCGGGACTAGGTGGCGAGTAGATTTTTTGGTTCGGCGAGTAGATTTTTGGGTGATTTGTCAAGCGCTGTATATATATACACTGATCTCTTCTTCCGGCGATGTTACAATGCTATATATATATATGCAAAAAAAAAAAAAAGAAAGAAGCGCCAGCTCCGTGATGTAATAGAGAAAATAAATGAGATTTATTGAGAGGTAGAGTGGTCAAATGGACCTATGCTCTCAGGTGAGATTAAAAAGCATACAATTAAAACATATGTTTGCAAAATGTAGCAGTGAACAAGCAGTGTGAAGTATAGGATAAGAGGCAGGAGAGTGGGGCATCAATGGTTAATGAAGCAAACAGTGAGAGTAAGTCATATATGCCAGATACCGTCCATGAACAGCCGTGTGGCACAAGCAGTCAGAGTTCAAACATCACCAATAGAGAATGTCCCTTCTCAGACATTGAATATGGTGTACTGACCACAGACCTTGTTGGACACGTAACTGGTTCCTTACACGTGTTGTCCGGTTCCGCTGTGGATAGTAATGCCTCCTGGGACGCTGAAGATAAAATCCCTTCTGTGTTAGTGTTAGCTTCCGCGAATCAGACCTCAGTCAGAGCTAGACGTCTAGAGTGGATATGCTGTGCTGAAAACGCTGCTGCTTCCTAGTATCAAGCCCACAATCAATGCTCCGCCTCCTTACACTGCGTCACTGCGTCACGACGCTCCAACATGTTTTGTCACACGTACTGACTTTCTCAAGATATTTATATATATATTTGTATCAAAAGGAGTGCTATTGAGTGTGGCCAAATGTATACAACGAAAGACAATAATCCCCAATGCTACATCCATTGTGACGAAATATAACTATGTATTTTGTCACATTGGATGTAGCATTGGGAATTTTTGTCTTTTGTTATTTACATGGTGAAATAGGTAAAATATACCATTTGAATAATATTGACATATTTTTAGGCAGCATGAGAGTTTGATTAATAAGCTCCAAGACTGGGGAAATGTCCTTTTGCGGGTTACTGTGAATACCCCAGAACCAACTATCGTTATATGAGCGGCTCAATAAGCCTCACTGGTTGCAGTGCTGAGGAGGACAGGATTTCTCCAACCTGCTACCTTAGGTCTTATAGTTTTGGCATTCTGTCTCTGAATTCGTCTAAGAGCCCTGATTTATACAGTATGCACAAATTGTGCCAAATATGTGGAGTGGATGAGTAGATAAAACTGCTGCTTTAAGAATATCAATGCCAGAAGGGCCTGTGTTTTTTTTTATTGTTTAGCTCAGCTAAGGGATTAAGGCCCAGCTTTATTAAGAGTTCGGTGTTGGAAGGCACACTCGAATGAATAACCACACTCCGTTAATATGGGCCTAAATCTCTTAATAGTCAGAGCAGGATGCAACGTGTTTCTGTGACACTGCAAGGGTTAAGACCCACTAGAGCACCAGTCCATTAAAGGAGCAATTCCTGCTTTTTTTTAAATTATTGTTTTTTTTTTTTTAACATAGTATTGATGCAGGGGGTCTCCGGAGCTGAACCCCATTAATTTTAGCTCAGGGGACCCCCGCTTCCTGAGATACTTACCTCCAAAGAGGGTGTCGGGCAGTGGAAAGCCAATCCTGATGACGTCCCGGCTTCCTATTGGCCCGCAAGCTTCGAGTCTCCGCCATTATGTGAACCCGAGGCAGAGCAGCTACGGCAGCACCTACGGAGGTAAGTATCTGCAGAAGCAGGGGGTCCTCGGAGCTGAAATGAATGGGGGTCAGCTCCGGGAACCCCCCCTGCTTGAATCCCAAATTTTTTTTAAAAATCGCCCACTTGGATTGCCTCTTTAAACAAGCACCAAGTTCTACTCTTTCATTGATAGCATCGCCTGCAACTTTTTGTTGTGCCCCTTGTCAGTGAAAAAGTGAAACTACTGTATATTAGCGTATGTTCGCACTATAAGGCTGTCATCACACTTGAGAGTCTCTCACTGTGCCTGGACAGATTAATTGTGCTACAATTTAACAATACATCCAGTGCTACCTAAGGTTACTGTGTTACAGCCATGCCCCATTACCTCACCTGACTGGCAAGGCAAGTGAAGCTTATATTATATGCTATCTTGTGTACTAAGGGAGAGGAACAATCTTACGCTGTCACTGTGAGCAATCCCAGCCTGCCAGCTATGCCAGTCCAAAGCCTTCCCTGTCTGAGAAGTAATTATCAACTTGACTTAAACCAGATATATTACTGGCTAGCTGCGGGAATACACAGGAATATATTAGAGGCATCTAACCCAGGCAGGAATCACCACTGGGTAATAACAGGAGTTGCATTGCAATGTGATGGCTTCTCCGCTATGAAGATTTGCATATGCAGCACAACACAGATTGCTGAATCTGCAAGCTGCAGCAAAACAGAGCCCAAATTGGGCATCCTCCAGCCAAATGTTTCAGGTTGGCAGACCTAAGCTCAGATGATAGCAGGTTGGGGGCTATGGCTTTGCCAGGCAAAAGTGGGCAGTTGAGCCAAGTCATAGCAGAGCAAATCTGCAAAGTAATCACCGTCCTGCCTAAAGTAGGGCTCGAGAGTTTGGGGTACTAGGCTGGAATAATTTAGGAATTCACAAACCTCGTGCACCCTTTAAGGCCATTTCCCTCCCAAATCTCAAAACTGTGATGCGAGCATGATCCCCAAACAGAACCCATCTTTGCTAAGGATGAAGGCGATACTGATGTTTTGCTCTATGGGGTTTCTGCAGTGATCCTTGATAACCAAACAGTGCTTAGTCTATCAAACTCAACACACACAATAAGCTTTAAGGCAGTGGCATACTATGCAGTGGAGATTTAGCAAAATTGTCAGAAATGCAAAAAATGCTAAATGTTGTGCGTTTTTTATTTTATTTTGCTTCTTTGCTAAATGTTTCGCCAACACTCAACGGGCTAATAATGTTGTAAAATTAGTAAGCTTTCAGCGAAATATCGCCACTGAATGAAACGGCAGCATATGGAGGTATTGGCTGCATTTGCTTCTTAGTCGTGGGTGTTGGTGCGTTCAGAAGCAGGAGAGCAAAAGGAGAGATAGAGATTCAGAGATAGTGAGACTGTTTAGGCCAGGTCCACACTGGCTACTGCAGCGCCCGCTGTAGCGGATGCTGCAGGGACAAGAGCCACCCCACAATGGGGCCGGGCCCGCTGCGAGGAGGGGCTGCGCCGAGAGAAATTCCTGCTCTCAAGAGAATTGAGACCAGGAGTCGCGACGGAGCGCTAGGCCATGCCCCCCCTGGCGGTTCAGCCAATGAGGGCGAACCTTCCGGGTGATGTCACGGCCGCGCCCCCGTCATGCCCCCCCCCCCGTCTTTCTCCCTGCAGCTCACTGCAGACAAGGGTATTCGGCTGCACGCGCCGCCTGCCTTGCAACGCAGGCACTGGGGCCGTAGCCTTAGTCGTGTGTGTGTGTGTATTGAGTGTTAATATGTTAATAGTGCAGCCGTTAATAACCTGTAATTCCAACAGAATATCAGACTCTTTATGGGTAAACCTCCTGTAAGTGCCACGGCTGACTCCTCGACTCCCTCACTGTCCCATTCGCAAAAGTGAGAAAAGCACACCCAACTACAGTCATGAAGTCTTCTCCGCCACTAGTCCACGTCTAGTGTGAGGTGCAACCCTCCTAACATGTCAAGTATCGAGAGTCTTGAACCTGAGCCACTACCTGAACAACCTCTTGGTACAGGTGTCGAAAAATATGCCCCACTGGGTATTTTTTGCAGTGAGGCGCAGCATATTTTAGGCGCTCCCTAAAGCCCTATCCCTCTACAAAGCTAAAGGGCAGAATATCAACTGCAAGCATTTTGGACATTTTGTAATTCAGCAAAAGGGTCTTACTACAGTATGTAAAAGAAGGTAAATGAGCACCCTACCGAAAAAAAATAGCGGGTTGCAGTATTGGGTTACTATATACAGTACTGTATATATAAACGGTCCGCCACAACTTTATATAATCAATTCTCCTTTGCCCCACACTAGTAGCAGTTTGTGCTGAAGCAGCCCCCACCTGCTCATCACTATTACCCCAAGAACAGTACATCTTCATGACGGTGACCTTCATTACAATTAACAAAAACCTTCTGAATCAACTGATTGACTACCAGGAATTGAGCTATCCCTTTTCACAACTGTGCTTCTGATTGTGCCCTTCTAACATCTTTGCCATGTAGACCCAGGGCCTCCGACAGGAGGAGAGCCGGGAAAACTCACCCGGGCCCGGCAGCTACAGGGGGCCCGGCTGGCCGCTGCTGGAAGTCTGGCCCAGCCAGGGGCCCCTGTTGCCGGGCCTCTGATTGTTGCTGGGCCCCAGTTGCTACCGCCGCTGCAGCAGGCCTTCCTCCTCTCCCGGAAGTTGAGCCCGACAGGAGGTCATGCCCAACATCTGCACGCAGGACCGGCATGGCACCGGAGGCCTTACCCCCAAAGTAAATTTTTGTGCATGTGCATATTTTGGTGGGGGTTCAATTGTGTGTGTGGGGGGGAGGGGGGCGTGGCGGGGTGAAAGTGTGTGTGTGGGGTGTGGAATTGTTTGTGTGGTGGGTGGAATTATGTGTTTGGGGTGGAATTGTGTGTGTGTGGGGGGGGGGTGGAATTGGGTGCATGTGTGGTTGAATTGGGGGTGTGTGTGGGGGTGGAATTGTGTGTGTGGGGGGAGGGTGGAATTGTGTGTGTGTGGGGGGGGGGGTGGAATTGTGTGTGTGTGTGTGGGCGGGGTGGAATTGTGTGGAGGTTGTGTGTAGATATTGTTGGGAAAGAGTTGTGAGCGGGGGAGTTGTGTTTGGGTTTTGTAGGGTAGGATATTGTTGGGGGGGGGGTATTGTGGGGTGAGTACTGTGTGCGGGTGTTGTGGGGGGGTTGAATTGTGTGTGTGTGGGGGGGAGGGGTATGTGTGTGTGGCCACTGGGGGATTGAGTGATAGTAGGGGAGTGAGTGTGAGAGGAGGGAGGAAGAGTGTGTGAGCGAGAGAAGGGGGGGAGTGAGAGAGAGCAAGTGAGAGAGAAGAAGGGAGGAATGAAGAGTGTAAGACGGGGCGAGTGAGCGAGAGGGGGTAGAGAAATACATGGAGGGAGTGTGAGAAGGGGGGAGGAAATAGAGAGAGCAAGGAGATGAGAAAGGGGGGGCCTCACAAGGCCATTGACAGGGGTGGCCCCAGTGGAAACTCTAGTGCTGGGTCCTGGGAAAGCAGTCAGCAGCCCCCCATTTCACATCTGACAAGCCCCCTCTATTTCCCCCCACCTCTTCCCGTGTATTTCTCTCCCCTCCGTCTCACTCCATCTTCCTTACTCACCCCCTCTCACTCTCCACCCTTCCATCAATTACCCAACTCTCACTTTCCCCCTCCTGCCTCGCATGTATTTCTCTCCCCTGCGTCTAACTCTTACTCCCACTTTTCCTCTCTCACTCCCTCCCCCCTCTCTCACTCCCTCCCCCCTCTCTCCTTTCACTCGCCCCCACTTTCTCTCAATTACCCCACTCCCTCAATCTCCCCCATAAAATACATACTAAAAAAAACCACCCCGTAAATACATGCAACCACACCCCAAATACATACCAAAAAATATACATATATCCCCCCACATACATACAAAAATACACCCCCCCAAGACATATAAAAATACACCACCCAAATATATATAAAAAAACAGACATCTTGGGGATGGTCTCAGGTCGGGCCCGGTGGCTGCAGCTGTGGGCCTCTCCTTCACTCTATCCCACGCAGAGCGTCCGACGTCAGCACACGCCGGGCCTCCCTTTCATGCCGTTGCGCGTCGGAAGCTGAGCCAAGCCTACTTCCAGCGCACTGATGTCAGAGAGGCCTGTCACGCGAAAGGGTTGGAAGCTCGGCATGGAACAGAGTGAGGGAGGCCTGCTGCTGGGGGAGAGCCGGGGCCCGGTGGCAACTACAGAACTGGCAGCCTGGGACACTTGTTCTGGCGCTCCCCCCCCCCCCCCCCTGTCGGCGGCCCTGGTTTCCTGTTGTGTAACATTGTGTGCTTCTGTTTCTGAGGCTGAAAAGATTTTGGTGCCTCTCCTACCAGTGCCACTACTGGTACCATGGTCATGCACTCTAGATGATGATGATGATGATGATGACAATCAATGTGGCATTGGCTGCTTTTGCCGATTAGTGTATGCTGTTTCTGAAACTAACAATTAGGGCACTGGTAGTGGGCCATGGTTTTTTTTTTAACTATGAAATATAGAATGTATAGGCAAGTCACTTCCATGTACCTGTAATAATAGGTGCAATAGCGCCATTAGTTGTGGTGGCTTGTGGCCTGTTGTTCACAAACTGATAAACTATTGTTATGATGATCATCATCTTCTTCACTGATGCTACCACCAATGTCAGTAAGTTGTGGTTGCGCCAAGGATCACATCATTAGCTCCTCCACTACCACCCTCAGTCGCTTCCCTTCTCTGCATGTGCAGTTGGTGAACCACACACGCATGATATAGGGTGAGTGGGGGAGCACTGGGACCACTGTCTCAGGCCTGGAGGCCGATGGGCTCAACTTCTGAGATCAGCCGGGTGGGCCCCCAACAGGAAGTAGGTCACGAATTCCGTGGTCAGCCAAGTCGCCAAGCCCCTTCCACTGCTTGAAGAAATACAAGAAGCAGGTGAACCTCCCCCACTCCAACCCTGCGCAGGGCAAGCTGTCAGACATAAAAGAAGCAGGGATACACTTCCTCCTCTCTGTCATCATCCCCCATTACCCCTCACTCCCACACACGCTTAGCAAGCTGACCACCGCCCCATGCCCATTTACTTGGGGTCCAGACTTACATTTGTGTACAAGCTGGTGGCAGATCTAACCCCATGCTCATCATTATCATCATCGACCTTCTCCATCTTTGCATCAATCTCTGCCCCAGCCATCCCTTATCCCTCCACTTCCTCAATGTCTTGAAATAGAAGAGCTTGAGTAGCCTTCTCCCAGTCACACATATTGCTAAGGAATAGGACTTGTCGGACTCTGACTCTTCTATCACAGGTAGGTCCGGTGGTACCTTGCACACCCACAGGTTGAGGCCTGTCCACATTCACAAAAATACTCCTCCTGCTCGTCAGCCTTTTCCCTCTCACTCACATTTATATTAACATTTGCTTCCTTCATGGCTACAGCCTATAAGCCATTTTTAGTCTTGCCAACAACGTCTCCTTTTTTCTAGACAACCTTTTCCACCCGGGTGGTGGTGAGCGTGTCCTGCTGACTGATGAGGAAGATGATGGTGCTGGAGAAACACGCCTTCTGTTTTGTTTATTTTCATACTGGAAGGCTGCTGAGGGTCAAGTACAACAGCTGTTGTTTTCGTAGGAGCGGGTACTACGTTTCTCTCTAGGGTCCCACTCATTAATAGTGTTTTTCGGCTGCAGTCACTACTGCCACCACCACCACTATGCCAGTGCATATTTTATTATAATTCAGGGTCACGTGCACACTTTTTTTGCTGCGCCCCCTCTGCCTGTTCTGCTCTTCCCCTCTGCCTGTTTCTTGCCCCCCCCGAGGTCATGTGACATCACGTCACGTGACCCTCGACATAATTCGATGTGTGCGACGTCCCATGACCACGCGGCATAATTTCACGCCGCGTTGCCATGGACACGAGTCCTGATGCGGCAGAGTGACGGTAAGTTTTGAGTTGCAGGGGCCTCACGCGACCCCTCGGCATTTAATTTAAATGCGTGAGGGGAAGAGAGCGGGGCCCCTGCAAGGCCGCCCCCCCCCTGAAAAATCTTATGCCCCCCTGGGGGGTGCGCACCCCACTTTGTGTACCGCATATAATTCATTGAGCGTGATCATCAGATTACCCTCTTTGTGTGTACAGTATAACACTCCCTCTCCCACACTGAGCTTCCTCCCAATGCACAAGTGCATGGTGCATACTCTCAGCATTAAACGAATCTAGCGATTTTTAGAGAATTTAGCAAATAACAAAATAAGGTGAAATTGCAATACACACTGCCTAGCTGGCTTCACCCTTGGGGAATCGTTTGCGATCTCAGATGAGGGCGCAAACATATTTTGCAAAAAAAAAAAAAGGCAATATTTACATAGTTTGGCACCATTTGCGAAAGTTCCCCACGACTCTACTATACAGGTTTTGGCCTCTTTAGTTACATTTTTCTCTATGAGGGTCTGTAGGAGGATTGAAATATATAAGATTTTCACAGCATCGATGCACAAACAAGGAGCAGCTCAGTGAGTAAAGACACTGACTCTGTAAATAGTAATATTGAGTTTGAATCAGGGGAACCTAGTTCAATCCTGGTATCAGCACCTTAAGACCTTGGGCTAAGTCACTCTATCTCCCTTTGCCTCAGTTACCAAGTCATAGCTTCTTTTACTGTAATGCAGGGTTCTCAACTCCAGTCCTCAATCCCGACCCCACCAACCCACCACCCCACCCCCACCACCCCCACCCCCACCACACCCACCACACCCACCACACCCAACCATCAGCACCCTACTTCAGGATAAGTGGTATCCAGAAACCCTGACCTGTTGGGGGGGGGGGGGCTTGAGGACTAAAGTTGAGCACACCTGCTCTACAGGGCAGGGGCTGCGTCTGTAAGAATCCATGTGTTCTGTGTACCGTCCACTATACTGTATACTTTATGGCATAAAACACATCCACACCGGGGGAAGGACTAGCACAGATAACATTCCAAGAGACACTGTTTTTAAATATACCTTTTGCTTGCTTCATTCATTGTAACATCGCCGGAAGAAGAGATCAGTGTATTTCGAAAGTTCGCACAAATAAAAGCATTTCGTTAGCCACAGAACGGTAGCATCTATTTATTTTTTGATTATTGAAGCTCGGCTAACACGGTACTGATACCTCTATATATATATATATATATATATATATATATATATATATATATATATATATCCACAATATCCACAGCACTCTGCAGAACTGACGAGAGAGAAATGAGATACAGTACAGGGAATAATGCATCGCACATTCAATGAAACATTAGGAGATAGATATCCTTTCCCTGGGGAGCTTCATGCGAACACTACAGTACATAGAAAAATAATACCAATAGTAATATAAAAAAAATATTTGGATTGCTTGGGGTGTTGGGGGTCTTTAATTAATGGGGCAATACATGCAATATCCTCTGTGTGTTTAAAAAAAAATCAGTTCTGTAGAATTAGATAATAATTACTAAAAAAATGTTTTTACTATTCAACTCTTAATGCCATTTAATGAATTTTAATATACTGAGCATCCTTTAATTTCTATAGCGGGTGTTATCCCACCTTCCCAGCAGGGCAAGATCTTGCAACACTTTCCTGTTGGTGATAATTTATTGCCAATGTTCCCAGCAGTTTGAGCTGCAAACTGTAACAATAGATAATGTTACCTTAGTCCTATACAGTTACATTGATTGAAACTGAAAGGCCCCATTTAGTAAACCTAGGGAAGCAGGATTTTTGCTGATCGATCACAATCGATCGGCAACTTAGGTGATTCGTTTTCAATAAAGGCAATCAAAGGCGGCATATATTAAAACAGAACAAAAAATAAGATTAAAAAAGAGAACAGCCTCTTTAATGAGAAATGCAGCATTTAGCAAAAGTCTCACTTACCAGTCATTTAATTTGGGGACACTGCAGCTAATTTGTAGTGACTGCTGTGTTAGATGCTATGTTATATCAGGTCTTGGTTGTCTAATATACTTTATTGTGAACCCTCTCAGTACCAGATTATCTGCTGCCTGACTTTATTAATTAAGGATAAAATGTTTCTGACACTCTGGAAAGTTCTTTTTGGATTGCTGGCGTGTATTACCCATTCCTCCTTCTCTCCTCTGCCTCTGCTACCAGTGGCAGATTTACAATTTTGCCGCCCTTAGTCCCATTCATTTTGCCGCCTCTAAATTTTTCGTCTCGCCCTCTCCGCAATACACTAAATGTAATCATCCTCCCCCCTGCAGCGCACACACAAACGTGGCACCTTCCCCCCGTGCGGCACACACAAAATGGCACCACCCTGCGCAGCGCATACACACACATAGCACCCCCACCCGTGCAGAGCACACACAAACACGGCACCTCCCCCCCCCCCCCCCGGGCAGCACACACACAAACACGGCACCTCCCCCCCCCCAGGGCAGCACACACACAAACACGGCACCTCCCCCGGGTAGCACACACACAAGGCACCCCCCCCCCCTGCAGCGCACATACACAAACATGCCCCCCCCCCCCCCTGTAGCACATACACAACTGTGTCCTGCTGTAACGTCAGGAAGATGCAGGGAAAATCTGCCGCAACCCACAATCTGCCATTTTGGGCCTAATAGCAAATCTAACGCTGTCTGCAACCCCTCTGGCGGCCCAGGGCCAGTCTTAGGGCAAGGCGAGCAAGGAGGCCTGCTTTGGCCCTGTGCCTCCGGAGGCCCCGAGCTCCCTCCTCTCCCTCCTGTCGGTGTCGGGATTCAACTTTGACCCAACTGGAGGGGAAAGCTGGAGAAGGGAGCGCGGGGGCCCCCCTCCTCCAGCACCGCCCACCGGTCGGACGTTTGATCCCGGCGCCAATAACAGGAGGAGGAAGCATGGGGCCTCCGGACCACGAGAGAAGTAGGTCTGGGGGTGTCTGGGTGGTGTATGTGTGTCCCCTCTTACCTTCTCCGCAGTGGGCCACCTCCTGTAGCGATGTCACGGCATCATGTGGCGTTGCCTTGATAACTTGATGTAACCTGACGCCGTGACGCGTGTTATCATGACACCGTGACATCATGCCGCCACGACTCTGCCGGAGAAGGGCTGCTCACCTGGGAAAGCCCCTCTTTTTATGTTTTCATACAGGTGGGGGGCCACGCTGGCCACATGCCGCTTTGGGCCACGCAAAGTCTAAGGCTTTGATTATACCAGCTCCGGCTGGGCGTGCGTTCTTGTGACATCATCAATGCGATCCGGCTGCGCGACATGTACACTGCAGACAGGAGGCAGCCGGAGGAGACGGGAGGAGTGGCGGAGTTGTGGCAGTGAGCGGTTTGCCCTCATTGGCTGAAACGCTCACATGAAGTGGCCGTCAACTGAAGAAAACAAATTGCCAGGTCTGTTCTCTCTCTGTCGCCCGGCAAATCCTGTCTGCGCGCGCGTCGCGCTAGGTACGCACACTTTCATTGTATTCTTGCAATTTGAATTTGAGCCGCCAGCTGCTTTTAGTATAATCAAGGCCTAAGGCTGGCCCTGCCTCTCTCCTCAGCACTCCCCTTAGGCTTTGTCCCCGGTTTCTGCGTCTGCGTGGGCAATGGCGTGCGAGGCGCACACAAAGTACGGCCTTCTATAGGGGCCGGCCCCAGTAGCTGCCTGCGCGCGCCTGCACAATGCGTTACGCACGACCGCCTTTGCCAAAAGACAGCTGAGCGATGGCCACGTCACGGCGGAGGTTCAGCCAATAAGGACGCACCAGCCGCGTGACGTCATGGCCGCGCCCCCACCACGCCTCCCAGTCGCAAGTGATCAGATTGCTCAGCAGGAGGGGGAGAGCGCCGGGAGACGCTCCGGCACGTGCACTGGGGCCATACCCTTAGTCTATGTCACAATAAGTATTTTTGGAGCTCGGTTCTTCGTAATCACACAGACAAGTACAGGTACACAGACAGGTACAGGTACACAGACAGGTACAGGTACACAGACAGGTACAGGTACAGGTACACAGACAGGTACAGGTACACAGACAGGTACAGGTACACAGACAGGTACAGGTACAGGTACACAGACAGGTACAGGTACACAGACAGGTACAAACAGGTACAGGTACACAGACAGGTACAGGTACACAGACAGGTACAGGTACACAGACAGGTACAGGTACACAGACAGGTACAGATACACAGACAGGTACAGGTACACAGACAGGTACAGGTACACAGACAGAGACAGGTACACAGACAGGTACAGGTACACAGACAGAGACAGGTACACAGACACAGACAGGTACAGGTACACAGACAGGTACAGGTACACAGACAGGTACAGGTACACAGACAGGTACAGGTACACAGACAGGTACAGGTACACAGACAGGTACAGTACAGGCGGTCCTGGTTTCCCAGTTTGGTTGGCAATGTGAAACCCTGTTCTGGATCAGAGTAGCAGCCCTACTTTGTGCTTCATTTCTATCATGATACGGTCACCAGCTGCTTCCAGATAATCATCGGGTGATGTCCGCACATCTAGGTTTTTGAAGAAGAGATGAGCCGCCCCACCTATTAAAAAGGACGTTTTATTAAAATCTCCCAATATAATTTGACAACCTGAGCTGGATAAACTGCACAGGCTAATTAGGAGTCAGGTGGAAACATTAAACTTAGAGCACTGGTGCTCTGCTCTAGTCCTCAAACTCCCTCCCCCAACAGGTCAGGTTTTAAAGATATCCCTGCTTCAGCACAGGTGGCTCAGCCAGAGGCCACTGATAGCACCTCATGTGCTGAAGCTCGGATACCCTGAAAACCTGACCTGTTGGAGGGGAGGGAGCTTGACAACTGGAGTTGAGCATCCCTACCTCAGAGGACCAAAATAGGTCATACTTATTCATTATCTACTATATATTTGTGAAATCACTGTATGTCTGCGTCCCAAGGGTCAATCGCATTGGACCTTGGGCCTGTCACTCCGGCTCAGGCCATGCCCGCCCCCGCACACCTCTCATTGGCCTACGTCCAACACCAATGCCACACTGTCCCACCCCTCACTGACTCTCATTGGCCTGCGTCCAATGCCCGCCCCCGCACACCTCTCATTGGCCTGTGTCCCACCCCTCACTGACTCATTGGCCTGCGTCCAATGCCCGCCCCCCGCACACCTCTCATTGGCCTGCGTCCCACCCCTCACTGACTCTCATTGGCCTGCGTCCAATGCCCGCCCCCGCACACCTCTCTATGGCCTGCGTCCAACACCAATGCCCTAATACTTCCACACTGTCCCACCCCTCACTGAGTTTTGGGAACGCTTTGCTTTTGCAACACCTAATCCTCTAATCCTCAACCTGCTCTGGGGCCACGCTTCACAGCTATCAAAACCTTCACGTCTGCTACCACAGACTGCCGAATCAGGTACAGAATCTACACACAACGCACAAACACAGCACACACACACATTCACACAACACCAAACACTGCAGACTGCCTCTTCAAACCCCCCCTCCCCTCCACGCCACACATCTCCCTCCCGCAACCGGACCGCGAGGCCGCGGCCTCCACTCACACACCATGGCAACGATGTCCCTCCCCCTATCCCGCTACCTCACACAGTGTAGCTCCCGCGAACCACACAGCATGCCTCATCTCCTGCACCTCACACAGCTCCCTACCGCAACCAGACCGCGAGGCCCCCTACCCCGCTACACCATGCCACCAATGTCCCTCCCCCTATCCCGCTAGCTCACACAGTGTAGCTCCCGCTACACACCACTCCCTCCCGCTACACACCACTCCCTCCCGCTCCATTCCCTCCCCGGCGGGGGAACAGGCAGGCTGCCACGCGGCGCCTAAAATGGCGGACCCCCTTCCTCCCTCGCGCTCCATTCCCTCCCGCTCCACTCACCACCCTCCCGCTCCATTCCCTCGCGCTCCACTCACCACTCCCTCCCGCTACACACCACTCCCTCCCGCTACACACCACTCCCTCCCGCTACACTCACCTCCCTCCCCGGAGGGGGAACAGGCTGCCACACGGCGCGTAAGATGGCGGACCCCCTTCCTCCCTCGCGCTCCATTCCCTCCCCCGCTCCATTCCCTCCCACTCCATTCCCTCCCGCTCCACTCACCTCCCTCCCGCTTCATTCCCTCCCGCTCCATTCCCTCCCGCTCCATTCCCTCCCGCTCCACTCACCTCCCTCCCCGGCGTGGGAACAGGCTGCCACGCGGCGCGTAAGATGGCGGACCCCCTTCCTCCCTCGCGGCGCCGAGTGAGAAGATGGCGGCGGCCGGAAGTACAGGTAGGTGTCGCGTGTTTTGCTCCCCCACCTCCCCCCCACCTGCGCCGCCGCACAGAACTGAGAAAGGGCGCATCACGGGACTGAGACACGTGTGTGTGTGTGTGTGTGTGTGTGTGTGTGTGTGTGTGTGTGTGTGTGTGTGGTGTGTGTGTGTGTGTGTGTCCCGTAAAGGAGGGTGGAGAGAGAGAGAGAGAGAGTGTGTGTGTGTGTGTGTGTGTGTGTGACACTGCCCCCCCTCCTGTCCACTGCCCCCCCTCCTGTCCACTGCCCCCCCCCTCCTGTCCACTGCCCCCCCCCTCCTGTCCACTGCCCCCCCCCTCCTGTCCACTGCCCCCCCCTCCTGTCCACTGCCCCCCCTCCTGTCCACTGCCCCCCCCTCCTGTCCACTGCCCCCCCCTCCTGTCCACTGCCCCCCCCTCTCCTGTCCACTGCCCCCCCTCTCCTGTCCACTGCCCCCCCTCTCCTGTCCACTGCCCCCCCTCTCCTGTCCACTGCCCCCCTCTCCTGTCCACTGCCCCCCTCTCCTGTCCACTGCCCCCCCTCTCCTGTCCACTGTCCCCCCTCTCCTGTCCACTGCCCCCCCTCTCCTGTCCACTGCTCCCCCTCTCCTGTCCACTGCCCCCCCTCTCCTGTCCACTGCCCCCCCTCTCCTGTCCACTGCCCCCCCCTCCTGTCCACTGCCCCCCCCCCTCCTGTCCACTGCCCCCCCCCCCTCCTGTCCACTGCCCCCCCCCCTCCTGTCCACTGCTCCCCCCCTCCTGTCCACTGCCCCCCCCCTCCTGTCCACTGCCCCCCCTCCTGTCCACTGCCCCCCCCTCCTGTCCACTGCCCCCCCCCTCCTGTCCACTGCCCCCCCCTCCTGTCCACTGCCCCCCCCTCCTGTCCACTGCCCCCCCTTCCTGTCCACCGCCCCCCCTTCCCACCGCCTCCCCTCCCCCTTCCCACCGCCTCCCCTCCCCCTTCCCACCGCCTCCCCTCCCCCCTTACCACCGCCTCCCCCCCCTCCCACCGCCTCCCTTACCCCTTACCACCGCCTCCCCCCCCTTCCCACCGCCTCCCTTCCCACCGCCCCCCCCCTTCCCACCGCCCCCCCCCTTCCCACCGCCCCTTCCCACCGCCTCCCTTCCCACCGCCTCCCCTCCCAACTTCCCACCGCCTCCCCCCCCCTTCCCACCGCCTCCCCCCCCCTTCCCACCGCCTCCCCCCCCTTCCCACCGCCTCCCCCCCCCTTCCCACTGCCCCCCCCCTTCCCACCGCCTCCCCCCCCTTCCCACCGCCTCCCCCCCCCCTTCCCACCGCCTCCCCCCCTTCCCACCGCCTCCCCCCCCCTTCCCACCGCCTCCCCCCCCCTTCCCACCGCCTCCCCCCCTTCCCACCGCCTCCCCCCCCCTTCCCACCGCTTCCCCCCCGCTCCCCTTCCCCCCCCGCTCCCCTTCCCCCCCCCCGCTCCCCTTACCCCCCCCGCTCCCCTTTCCCCCCCCGCTCCCCTTTCCCCCCCCCGCTCCCCTTCCCCCCCCCTCCGCTCCCCTTCCCCCCCCCTCCGCTCCCCTTCCCCCCCCCTCCGCTCCCCTTCCCCCCCTCCGCTCCCCTTCCCCCCCCCTCCGCTCCCCTTCCCCCCCCTCCGCTCCCCTTCCCCCCCCTCCGCTCCCCTCCGCTCCCCTTTCCACCCCCCCCCTCCGCTCCCCTTTCCCCCCCCTCCGCTCCCCTTCCCCCCCCCCCTCCGCTCCCCTTTCCCCCCCCCTCCGCTCCCCTTTCCCCCCCCTCCGCTCCCCTCCACCCCCCCCTCCCCTCCACCCCTGCACCCCCCTCCCCTCCACCCCTTTCCCCTCCCACCCCCTCCCACACTTCCACCCCTTTCCCCTCCCACCCCCTCCCACACTTCCACCCCTTCCCCCCCTCCTCTAACCCTTCCCCCCCCTCCTCTAACCCTTCCCCCCCCCCGCTCCTCTAACCCTTCCCCCCCTCCTCTAACCCTTCCCCCCTCCTCTAACCCTTCCCCCCTCCTCCACCCCTTGCCCCCCTCCTCCACCCCTTGCCCCCCTCCTCCACCCCTTGCCCCCCTCCACCACCCCCTCCTCCTCTTCCCGCCGCCCTTCGCCTTCCTGCCCGCCTTACCGCCTCCCCACCCCCGCCTCTGCCTTTCACCCGCCCTTACTCCGGCCGCCTCTGCCTTTCACCCACCGCCTCACAGCCGCTGCACGCACTCAACAGACACCCGCCACACTCGACACATACCTGCCGCCACACACACCTGCTGCCTCCCGCCCCTACGCACCGACATCACTGACCCACCGCCTCACACCCTAGCAGGACCCCCACTCACAGACAGCACTCACAACCCACGCGCCACCCGCCGCCTCACACCCTAGCAGGACCCCCACTCACAGACAGCACTCACAACCCACGCACCACCCGCCGCCTCACACCCTTGCAGGACACACGCCTCACATTTTTACATCACTTATGGCACCAAAATATACATTGTACTGTGGTGTGGTTACAATAAACCATTTTTATACAACATCGTATTACATTTTCTTCCATCTTTCTTTTCAATATTATTATCCAACCTTTACAACAAATACTCACCTATTGTTCCACAATTTATAAATAATACTACCTATTACGCATTTACATCCCGGGCAACGCCGGGTCTCTCAGCTAGTAGTTAATACTATTCATACCATCCTTTTAACTTTTTTTTTTTTAGCTCTCACCCAATCTTTTCTTCTGATCCTACTCTTTCTCCACTGCCATCTCTCATTAGCTTCCCTGTGTCCCACTCTGTCACTTCCTATCTATCACTCTTCTGTGTGTGCCCCTGATGTACTGTCTATTCTGCATCTCTCCCTCTCTCTCTCTTTCTGCTTCTCCCCTCTCCGTCTCCGTCTCTCTGCCATTCATTCCCCCGATCTCTCTCTCTCTGTCTCTCTTCTTGTCTTTAGGGTCCCTATTTAAAAATGACACCGGAGGATTTCCAGGCGACATCTGTCTCTTTTCTGCCTCGAAGGAGGGTTGAGAATGAAGGAGAGTGAGAGGTTTAATTCAGAGATCGCTGCAGGATCCGGGGCTCCTGTCCTATAGTCTATGAGAGCTGCAGAAGTATCTATTCAAAAACACGAGTGCAGCATGCAGGGGAAATAAACACATTCATATACATACAGTATGTGGAATCACAAGTTACTGCTGTGAAGCTGCATACAGAGAACTGCTAATACAATAGAATTACAATATAACATGATGGATACTTGACATTAACCAATAATAACAAAAATATACTGTATATAGCACCGACAGTGTATGCAGTGCTATAGATTGTGGGAAAAAATAGACACCAACAATTTTATTTTCGTACACAATGCACAGCAATATAACAATGTATTTTTCATGTAGAGTGCAGTGTAAACAGCGTTGTACATAGAAGTTCCCGTCCTATGGAGCTTACCATCTATTTTTTGGTGCCAGAGGCACAGGGAGATAAAGTGACTTTATACAAGACAAAATAAAAGGTCTCAGTGCTACATCCAAATGACAAAGTCCGAGTTAAATACTTTTCTCTTTGGCTTATTTCCCATTAGTCCCAGGCGGCATACATCGGCGCTTCCACTCGTGCGCATGCACGATCAGCACTTGTCGAACTTGAAAGGCTTAAAACACTTTGGCTAAAGAGTTTAACTAAATGACCCATACTTATGAGAAGACAAACAGCTAAGTATTTAACTATATACTTTGTCATTTGGATGTAGCATAGGGGCTTTATATTTTTTGTTGTATACAGTACATTTGGTCACACCCAGTAACCCTCCTTTTGACACAAATATATATGATTTGGTGGGTGTGGGGTTCAGAGCTTGCTGACTTTATCAGAAAGAGGGGACACCACGATTCGAACCAGGCTCCACTGCTTCAAACTCTGTGTCATTTGTTCCCTAAATCAGTGCACTTACTCACTGAGCCACTCCTTCAGTTTGCTCTGTTACACTGAGTTAAAAAGGAGTCTTGTGGACTTCCGGTGACGTCACCACGGATGGTTGACTAAGAGAAGAGCTCCCGACACCCCCAGAAGAAATAGAGCAGAATACGCAACCCCCCCCACACCAAACCGTCTGATTTCAGTCCCCATACCTGTACTCAGCACGGGCGAGATGGCGACTACAACAAAAAAGAACCAAAACACTGTTACAAAGTTTTTTACCCCCGCACCGCGCCAGGCAGAGCTGAATCCAGACTTTCAAGATGGCGCAGAGGAGCCGGAGCACGCGGCACTTGGCGAGTTCCAGGAGCAGCTCGATTCAGACCCTCCAGTCCTCAATAAAGACTCCCTGATCCTCAAAATGAGGAGAGGGGTGCAGGAGGACACAGAGAAGGCCCTGCAGAATATCAGAGCGGACCTGGGAGCCCTCTACGGGAGAACTGACGGGCTGGAGGCCAAAATCGAAGGGGCCATCAGTTCCCAGTCTGAAACCCACGAAGAAGTAGCTAGATGCGGCGACGCAATCCGGGACCTCCAGGAGGATCACGAAAATCAAGAGAGCCACAGAAGCATACCTGAGGCAGTCTCCCACGAGGACCTGCAGGCTTTCCTCTGCAAAGTCTTCCTACAACTGGTGTCAGGCCTCTCCGAACACGAGCTCCTTATGGACAGAGCCCACCGTGCCCTGGGCCCAAAGCCAACAGACCCCAACCACCACAGGGACGTAGTGGTCAGACTCCACGCGTACTCCACCAAGGAACGCATAATGAATGCCGCCAGGGGCCTGCGCAGCATACAAATTGACAACACGGACATTCAGCTATTCAACGACCTGTCCAGGACCACAGTGATAAAGAGACGGGACATGAAGCCCCTTACCAACTACCTCCGCGACCAAGGAGTCAAATACCGCTGGGGATTCCCTTTTAAACTAGTGGTACTCCGCAACGGGCGTCACTTCACCATCTCAGTCCCGGAGGATGCGAGGGACTTCCTCAAAGCCTTGGGAATCCCCCCACCACACAGCGACAACCGCCCCCCCCCGTCCTGCAGCAGGGTCGGAGCCTTCAGACACCCCCTGAGCATCTGAGAGGCTGGCCAGCCAGAAACTACGATGAATGAGCTGACCACCCCCTCTGCGGATCCTGCATCCCCAACTAGATGAAGACCTGCCACGCTCCCCAAGGTCTCATGTCTACAAAGACTTCCTCTAACCCTCCTCCCCCTACCTACATTGCCGACTCCTCAGGAACTGCAACTGTGTCCATCCAGCCTCCCACGTAACCGCCAGCAAGGAAAGCATCAACCAAGCCCTGGGGTACACCAAAGATGGCCACCATGGAAGCTCCGCGTCCCCAGGCTTTCCAAGAACGCCCAGCAGCACCACAGCGAGCTGCCTCCTGCTATTGCCCCCCTTCTCCCTTCCCCCCTCCCCCCCCTCCCCCCACGGCCCCAACAACACCCCTTCCCTACCCCCCGTCCCCTCCCCACCCCCCGTCCATCCCCCCACCCACACCCTCTCCCCCTCCCAAAAAGCCTCTCTACTCACCCACCGGGATCCAGCAGCGTGAAGAGGGCCCCTCCGTCCCAGGCTGGCAAGCACCCAGATTGAGGCCTTCAACCGTCCGTCTTCAACCGCCTCCCCGGCGGGGATCCCGCCTCAAGACCATGGAGGCCTACTCACAGCCTGTTTCCTTGAGAGGTGGAGCCGGGTCTAACCTTGGACTGCCGTCACTCCGTCTGAACCCCGATCAGGCTCGAAGCGCCTCACCTACCAAGGACATCTACCCAGCTCCCCCCCTCCCCCATTCCTGAACCGAGGAGAACAGGTCATATGTATGCATCTCGACCCCCACACGCACCCCCCCCTCCCCCCCTGCTTGCCAAACCGTTGATGAACATGCTTAAAATGTGCTGGACTCGTCCTTGCTAACTCCGCTGGTACCCTTCTACTCACCCCAGCCAGAAACCAACCTTTCAGTCCTAGTCTGGTCAATTGAATTAGGACATAGGAGCTTCCCGCCAAACCTGCATATCCTGTTGATATGGCCGTCTGCCCCCCGTAAATCCCCCCCACCACTCCCCCCCCACCACCACCACTCCCCACCACTCCCCCCCCCATCACCACTCCCCCCCACTACTCCCCCCCCCCTCTACCCCTTCCCCCCCCTCTACCCCTTCCCCCCCCCTCTACCCCTCCCCCCCCCTCTACCCCTTCCCCCCCTCCCCTCCCCTCACAGTGAATCAAGGAAAAGGTTAATCTGACTTATGTATGTTCATGCAATGTAGTCCACTCAGGACTTAAAGTACCCAGAATGCCTATGTGTTACTAGACCTGCTGGTCAGTTGAAAGATGCTTTAGGAGCACTGTTTAAACACTGTATATGCCTATGACATTGCCCTCTGCCCCTGTCTCCCCCCCACACACCCCCTCCCCCCCTCATACCCCCCCTCACCACGACTCAAGAAATTCATCTATGTACATGCAATGCTGATCTCTCATGCCCTAAAGTATTCATAATGCCTTGGTGTCACTAGACCTGCTGACCAATTGAATTATGACATAGGAGCTTTCCGCCAAACCTGCATATGCCATTGACATTGTCGTTTGCCCCCGATAAACCCCCACCACTCCCCCCCCCTCTACCCCTCTCCCCCTCTCCCCCCACAGTGAATCAAGGAAAAGGTTTATCTGATCTATTTATATTCACGCAATGTTGTCCACTAAGGACCTAAAGTACCCAGAATGCCTATGTGTCAATAGACCTGCTGGTCAGTTGAAATATGCTTTAGGAGCATTGTTTAAAGTCTGTGTATGCCTTTGCCATTGCCCTCTGCCCCTGTCTCACCCCCTCACCGAGCCAAGGGAAGGAAAGGTTTATCTGATTCATGTCTGCACAGGCAATGTTGATCTCTCGTGACCTAAAATGTCCAAAATACTTATGCGTCATTAGACCTGATGATTAGCTGAAAAATACTCTAGGAGCCCTGCCTAACTCTATATATGCCTCTGACATAGCCGTCCGCTCCTGTCAATCCCCCCCCCTGCCTCAAACAACGAGGGTGTTGGACCTCGTATCCCGGTCTCGCCCCATGTTTGGCGACCCGGAAAGTTCTCCAGGGGTTTTTGTCCCCTTCCCTTGTCACCACGGTGTCAAGCGAAAACTCTTTTGGGCTCCCAGACAGCCCACATTCTTTCTCTCCCCATGTGTCCACCTCCCCCCCTATCTCCCCCCTTCTCTAGCCCTGACCACTCTCAGAGGTCCTCCCAGGGATTGCACGATGGCTCCCCGCCCCCCTGCTCAGAGGACCCATCCACCCCCGACATGGGAATCACTCGGGGCCCGGGGTTTGCCCCCAGAAACCATTGCCCTACCTAATGGCGTCAATTAAAATCATCTCCCTGAACGTCAAGGGCCTTAATTCAGTTAGAAAGTGCAAACTGGCTCTCCAAGAGCTAAAAAAAAAACAAAGGCGATATAATATGTATACAGGAAACCCACTTCAATACCCCAGATCCGCCTAACACATTCAACCACACCTTCCCCCAAGCGTTCTTTGCATCCTCCCCAAACAAGAAACGAGGTGTAGCCATACTGATCAAGAATAACATCCCCTTCGCCCCAACAAAGGTACTAAAAGACCCTGAAGGACGATACTTGTTACTACAAGGTACACTTTCAGGATCCCCCATTTCCATACTGAATATATATGCCCCTAATGACAATCAAATCCAATTTCTCCAGAACCTACTTAGTTCACTAGACCAATCTGTACTCTCCTCGCTACTGCTAGTTGGAGACGCCAACATGGTCCTTTGCCCAAACCAAGACAAATCCACTCTGCCCACGACACCACACACTGCCCAGACACAGAAAAAGGCCAAAAAGTTCCGTGAAATTCTGAGAAACTACTCACTGTCAGATATCTGGAGGGCCCAGCATGTAGGCCAGAGGGACTACACGTTCTTCTCAGCTCCTCATCAGTCTTACTCGCGGATTGACTACTTTCTAGGTACCAATAATGTTCTCCAGGCATCCTCCCACTCCAACATAGGCCCAATTACCTGGTCAGACCACGCCCCTATCGAACTCACCCTCTCTCTGCCTTTCGTCAAAAGATCTGCGTACAAGTGGAAACTGAATGACTCACTCCTTAACGACCCCCAGGTGATTAAATCAATCAAACAGAAACTAAACACCTTTTTCCAAATAAATAGCGGTTCGGTCTCAACAGCAGCAATGCTCTGGGAAGCGCACAAAGCTACCATCAGGGGAGACCTTATTTCACTAGCCTCCCATAAGAAGAAAATGAAACTCAAAGCGCAAAAAGCACTCACAGAGAAGATCCTGGCCCTTGAACTCCAACATAAGCAGACCCCATCAAAAAAGTGTTCAGAACCTTAGATAAAACAAGAACAGAACTTAAACTACTGCAGCTTGACGAGGTAGAGAGGGCGCTGAAATGGACTAACCAAAAGTTCTACGACAGGGGCAATAAAGCAGACAAGCTCCTGGCCTCAAAACTTAGAGGCGTAAAAGCCAAAGCCCAGATCACAAAAATATGCACCAGAAACGGGCAACTAACCTATACCGAGAAAGAAATAGCGCAGGAATTTGCAGAGTTCTACAAAGAACTTTACAACCTCCACCCCCCGGCCAGGACAAGGACAGTGCCAAAATAGCCGCAGAATACCTAACTCAATGCAACCTCCCATCCCTTTCAGCGGAAGAGCTTGAGTTCCATAATCAAAAAATAACTCAGGAAGAGCTGTCCCAAGCCATTAGCTCTCTCAAAATAGCTAAGACACCGGGCCCAGATGGGTTCTCTAATGCATATTATAAAATGTTCGCAGCAACCCTCTCCCCTTAAGTATTGGATATGCTCAATTCTTTCTTAGATGGGGAATCAATCCCAGGTACAATTTCGGCCGCCAACCTTGCCATCATCCACAAGGTAGGAAGGGATCCGCTACAATGCGGTAGCTATAGACTGATCTCCCTACTCAACACAGACCTCAAGCTTTTCAGCAAGATCCTAGCAAACAGACTGAACCGTATTCTCCCCAGATTGATTCATACAGACCAAGTGGGCTTTGTGTCAGGAAGACAGGCCTCTGACAACACCCGCAAAATTATCGATATCATAGACCACGTCCACCTTAACAAGTCCCAGGCCATGATCTTAAGCCTCGATGCCGAAAAGGCATTTGACCGAATCAAATGGGCCTTTCTTGACCAAACCATGCTTCGGTTTGGCTTCTCGGGACCGTTCCTCAAGGGGGTACAAGCCCTCTACAACAACCCCACCGCCCTCCTAAAACTCCCGGGCGGGCACTCCAACCCAATAACAATCAAAATTGGAACCAGGCAGGGTTGCCCTCTATCCCCCCTACTATTTGCCATATCGATAGAACCATTGGCAGCCCGGATCAGAGCCGAACCCAGCATAAAAGGCATCCCAATTGCAGAAGGAGTATAAAATCTCCCTCTTTGCCGATGATGTCATCTTGACCCTGGCCGACCCGCATACCTCCCTTCCCAATCTGCAGAGACTGTTGGACCAATTTAGTCTAGTGTCCAACTATAAAATAAATACGGACAAGTCCGAAGCGCTCAATATTTCCCTCCCAGACCCTACATGGAGACTTCTGCAAACCAACAATAAATATAAATGGAATAACTCCCACATTAAATACCTAGGAATAAAAATAGCTAGCTCATACAGCTCTCTATATCATGCTAATTACCCCCCCCCCCCCTGTTCCGCCAGATCAAAAGAGACCTCGTGACTTGGCATACCCACCAGATCTCCTGGTTTGGAAGAATTGTGTCCACTAAAATGAACATCCTCCCCCGCTTACTCTATTATTTTCAAACCCTCCCAGTCCCGCTAGTAGAACTACGAAATTTGCAGGCTCATATCCTCCGTTTTATATGGAGGCAGTGCAGACCAAGGGTGCAGAGATCGGTGCTGATGGCTTCCAGGACGAGAGGGGGCTTGGGGGCCCCGGACGTGGTAAGATATTACCAGGCGACCCAGCTGAGGCAGGCTGCGGTCTGGAATAATCCCACGACCTCCAACAGCTGGTTGGCAATAGAAACCCACCACGCGGCCCCCACCCCCCTCCCGGCCTTACTATGGTCTCAGGCTAACAAAGAAAGGAGGCCCCTGAGACTCGAGCTTGGGGCGATGAGGTGCACGTGGTCTACTTGGACTAAAACCAAAGGGAAACATGGCCTAGCTTCATCCCCCTCACAACTCACCCCCATCTTCGAGAACCCGGACTTCCCACCCGGGTGCTCCCGTACCCAATTTGGTCAATTCCAGGACCTAAACATCAGAGTGGTTGCGGATCTGCTGGAAAGCGATGAGGTTCTGTCCTTCCAAGAACTCAAAAACAAACTCTCCTCCCCAGACCTTCCCATCTTCAAATACCTTCAGATAAGGCACTTCCTGAGAGCCCTATCCCCAAACCATAAATTCCCAACGCGCACCAAATTCGAAACCCTCTGCCCAAAGGGGGAATACCACAGAGGATTAATCTCCGAAATTTATAGAATAATAGAGGCCAGCCACCCTCCCCCCCTCGCATTCGTATATGCAAAAATGGAGCGCTGACTTAAACACCCCAATTGACCTTGAAGACTGGGAGGATATCTGGGAAGCAGCCACCAAAACATCAATTTGTTCTATCAAAAAAGAAAATATATACAAAATCCTATTCCAATGGTACCTAACCCCGAGTAGACTGAGCCAGATCTTCCCAGGCACAACGGATGTGTGCTGGAGAGGATGTGGTCAAAGGGGGGACATGCCCCATATTTGGTGGGCATGCCCAGAGATCCAGAGGTTCTGGACCAGGATCCAGAGTCTTTTGATTGAAACCTAGGACTGGAGGTCCCCCTGGACCCCCTGACGTACGTGCTGGGAAAACCAATTGATGACCTCCCCGCCCCTTTAGCCAGACTGACCTCGGCGATCCTAACGGCCGCTAGATGTTGTATCACGGCGGCCTGGAAACAAATAAAAGCCCCCTCCAGAAGAACAGTAATAAAGAGAATAGATATGGTCATGAACATGGAGAGCCTGACAGCCATGCTGAAGCAGAGAATGCCTCAATTCTACAAAACCTGGGAACCCTGGCCAGGCTCAGGCGCTCTGTCACTATTACAAGCCCTGGTCCAACTCTGATTCCCCTGGGCAGGGGGGCCCGGGTGTCCCACCCACCACAATCCCCGCTCCCTCCTCCCTCCCCTCCCCCCTCTTCATTCCCATGTCGTTCCCAACTATCCACCCGACCCTCATCGTTCCCTATCTTTTCACTACAAAAAAGAAAAAAGGTTTATTGAGTGTCTCAAAGTACTTCACTGTAGTATGCCTATGTCCCAAAATTACTTACCATGCTGTGAATTTTACCTTTATTTTCTACATGTATGTACCTTGTAAGACGCCAATAAAGAAAAAAATAATTCCAAAAAAAAAAAAAATGAGTCTTGCCTCTTCCACATGGAAGGAATAATGCACCTCCCTTCCATTCCCAGCGGAATGTTGCCTGCAGATTGCTGGACCCTAGGCATTAATAATACCAACGTGTAGCCAAACGTCTGAAGCACAGACTAATATTTAGGGGCACTTTTCTCATATATGTGAAAAGCAAACTAAGTTGTACCATTACCAATTATATCAAGGACTTTACCATCTAAAATATATTAACATATAGCAGAATATACATGGTAGACTTTATAGACACAAAGCACCTCTGCTCTGAAGAGCTTACAGTCTAATGTAGTGGTGGTCACCTTAACTACCGGAGGTCCCTGAAGCCTTTCCAATTCAGGTCAGGTGATATACAGTATATTCAGTCTGTGATATATATATAAATATATATATATGTGTTTGTGTGTGTGCGCTCGCGCGTGTGTGTGTGTCTGTGTGTATAACTCTCCTTACCCGGCACTTAAGGAGTTTACATTCCCTAAGAATCTACATGGCTGTGTTCAGTCTCTGTTACCTGGTCAGGGTGCTGGATCCGCGCAGGCTGGGCGTGTAAACGGGTGGAATAATGATGGGCACCAGGAATGTTTGTAGTACAAACAATGAGTCTTATTAACCTCCGTTGATAAGGCTCTTCTCATCAGTCAAATGCATTCTATTTACAGGTTGATTGGTTAGAGTTTAGGGACGCATGACGGTGGAGTCCGTGACGACAGACACCGGCATCCTGCACTCCCCAACGAGGACGCTGCGATCAGCTGTTTGCGGCTTGTGGCTGGTCCTGCAAGGACTCTTGCTCAGCTTTGGGTTGCTGTCCCCTCATGTGTGTGGGACAATCCATTTTCCGGCATTTGGGACTCACCCTGATGTTTATATATGAGCTCTGATATTGGGGAGATCTGAACGTAATTTTATTATAAGTTTGTTACTGTTTATTTTTTACATAAAATATTACCTATTTTTATTGATTTAGTCTCTTTTTCTTTTTATCTTTAGTTTTAATATTGGCCCTGTTGATCGCGGGAGGAGCGATTAAGCTGCAGGAGAGACATGGAATATTAAGAGATCAAGTAGACATCAATTATTTACAGGTTGCTTCACATTGTTAAAGCAAAAAACAACAAGCGCAAACCAAAAACACCAATAGTGAATCAAAAAAGGTGTGATTAAAATTCCAAGGTGAATAGTAGAACTACTAAAAAATCTTAGAGAGTGTTTAGCTCAATAGAAAATGTATAAAAATTGAATATCACCCTAGGAGAGGAATGCAGCTCTTACAGAAGATGTTTCCCAACATCTAATGTGGCAAGAGCGCAAAAAAAACTTAAAACGCCAGCCTCTCCATGGTCATTAACAAAAGAGGAAATTACACATAGTGAAAAACTGCTGATAATATCAATCAGTGCCCCAAAAAGTTATTTGATTGCCCACTCATGTGGTATCAGGGAGAATCAGGCGGTTTCAAATTTAAGTCCGGTCCTGGTCTTTAGGATCGTTGGTGTAAAGTCAACTCCCAGAGGTAACGTGGAGACAAAGGAGGAAGGCATAGGGCAAAACAATTTATAGACTAAAATGCACTAGGGCAGTGAGAACATTACACTCATGCTCCAGGTTATTAAAAGCAGTAAGACCACTTTGGGTCTAAAAAGATGCACCGTCACGATCGTACTCTCCTGTAGTGGCTCCTTCTCTGCGAGCTGACGTCATCCATCAGGAAGCGTGATTCTGCCAAATCACTCTACTATGACAGATGATGGGAGAGGGGCGTTAAATGAATAGACAATACCGTTCTGTGGCTAACGAAATGCTTTTATTTGTGCGATCTTTCGAGATACACTGATCTCTTCTTAGGCAGTGTTACAGTATAATGGATAAAGTAAAAAAGGGTTTTACTTAAAAACAATGTCTCTTGGAATGTATCTGACTGAAACCTATCCCTCCCCCCTGCACAGTATCCGATTTATGACTTAAGGTGTTAAATGGTCCCTGAATGATAGTGGTGTGTGTGTGTGTGTGTGTGTGTGCGTGTGTGTGCGTGTGCGTGTGCGTGTGCGTGTGCGTGTGTGTGTATGTGTGTAAATATAAATTTATATGTGCCCACAGTTTATACAGTGCTTTACAAAAGGTGTGTGTGGGAGTGTATTCCAATGGTGTTGGTAGGTGTAGAAATGTAAAAGGGTGTTGCATTACTATTAATGTGTGTAGATACCGTGTGGTCCCTATTGGTATATAGGGATAGAATTACATTGTACATATTTATGTGTAAGAGACAGATGTGTGTGCATTCATATAGCGCAGTATGTATAGAAATGGCCTTTAGCACTCATGGGATGAGAGTTCTCTTGTGTCAGTAGTGACTCATGAAACTGCGGTCTCGGTTTAGGCCGCCGCCAAGTGTCCCGAATAGTTGCATAAATTTGTATTCATGCAACCGCCTCTCTTTTGGTGTTCTAAGATTACCTTTGAGTATGGCCACCTTTAGATCGTTCATTTTATGGCCAGAGTCAGAGAAATGTTCGCCGACAGGACTGTCTCTTGTTCCGCGTGTGATGCTGTGGTGATGCAGATTCATTCTCTTGTTTAGCCCCTGTCCCGTCTCACCTATGTAGTAGCAGCCCCTCTGGGCATTTCATGCACATGATGAGGTACACGACATTGCTGGAGAAACAGGTGAACCTTTCTCTGATTTTGTACTCCAGATTCCTGTGTGGTATTTGTATTGTACCCGCTGTGTGGAGCATTGCACAGTTTTTGCATCTTGCATCCTGGCATGGTCTTGTACCGCATTCAGTTGTACAAGGTCACTAATAAGGCACTGGTTTCTTTCATGGATGAGTACCACAGACCGAGGAATGAAAAACATGACAGTAGGGTAGTCTCAGTGGTAATGTTATCAGATTTGAGCTGGCAGAATAAGGTCCAAGTATCAGCTCCTTTTGAAATTGGGTGATTCATTTTATCTGCATATGCCTCTGAATCATTAATTATATTGTAAGCTCTTCGATAGGAGTCATTGTGTCTGTAAATGATGTACTCAATGTAATATGTGAAAACAGCAGACTGTCATATACAGATAGAGATCCAGCACAACGGAGCTTACAATCTAAGGTAGGCAAGTAAGGCAAATGCCCCGGTCACGCCGCTGTAACGCGCGCCAGCGATATTGGCGGTGCGTTCAGCCGATTCCCCGGTCTGCAGCTCACTGCAGGAGGAGAGACTGGGGGGGGGGGGCGTGGCGGGGGAGTGACGGGGCGCGGCCATGACATCACCCGGCAGGTTCGCCCTCATTGGCTGAACCGCCGGGGGGCGTGCCTAATCGCTCGACGCGAGTCCTGCTCTCAATTCTATTGAGAGTAGGAGCAGCTCTCGCCCGAGCGCTGTGCCCCCCCTCGCCATTGAGGGGCCATTGCCCGGCGCCATTGAGGGGAGGGCTCTCGTCCGTGCAGCGTCCGCCACAGCGGACGCTGTAGTAGGCAGCGGGGGCAAGGCCTAAGAAGAGGTCAATTACTTAGACGAGACAAGATTTTAGTTCACATGGGCTTCATGTAGTGTGTGCATAGCGTATAATTAAAGTGCTGATAACAAGGCCATTCATCCAGCTTGTCCTCAAGCTCCCTAGGGAACAAAGCCCCCAAATGATAATGCTTCAATGGTGAGAATCTAGGAAGTGCCAGGAACCCACTGACGCTGAGATGAGACATCCTCATCTAGCTCCAGCGTCCCCGAAAAGAAAGGGGAAAAAAATGAAGTTCTAATTACAAGTTAATGAAAATACGGCAGATCAAAAAGATGTCGCAGAGAGATTAATGTTAGAAGCAATGCCAGAAATGAGAGGCATTAAATGCAAGACTCAAGGCTGCAGCCAACTGTATTTATTTCCTTTTATGACGTTCAAAGCAGTTTTTGTTGTTGTTGTTCTTTCAGCTACAATAAAGGATTTTAAAAG